>NC_056732.1:1256331662-1256616662 GCF_019279795.1 Protopterus annectens | reverse complement strand
ATGTTGGAGGCACAACCTCAGTGTCAGAATGACCCTCTGCACCCCCAGACTGTGCCTCTTCATCGACACCATCATCATCAGATATTCTGACAACAGGTGGTAGGAGTTCCACACTGCCACTGGCAGGATCACCTATGATTACAAAAGCAGAAATAGAATAATGATCAAACTTATGTTATGTGAAATGTACAAAAAATAAAGAGACACTAATGGAATGAAAACAAATAGCTTTCAGTTACAAATACATCTGCCTTCTGTAATAAGAACACAGAAGGTTTGTTTATTTTTTAATTTATCCATGTCTTTTGGATTTTGAATACCATGATGGGAATGGACCTCATTTCTATGTCAAAGTATGATAAAATCATGAAATTAGTATTGTTTCAATCTTTGATGTTAGCCAGAATTTTCTTACCGTGTGCAGGTGGTCATCTGATAACAGACCCAAATGTTCCTAGATATAAAAAAGGGGAAAAGAAACATGGATAATAAGCATCACAAAGCAAATCATTGAAGGAACAGAAAACAATTGTCTTTACAGCTGCAGAATAAGAAATAGCTCATACAAATCATTACTGTTCACTGCCCCCATTCCCCCCCTCCATCTCCCTCTCCCTCTCCCTCAGTGTTTCTTCTATCGTACCCGTATCTGCAGCAATCCCTCTCTTTCACATTTATGTATATGTGTGTGTTCGTGTGTGTGTGTGTGTGTGTGTGTGTGTGTGTGTGTGTGTGTGTGTGTGTGTGTATATATACACACACACACACACACACACACACACACGCACACACACAGATAAATAGATGGAGTGACATTTATTTAGTTTTACTGCATACTTGGAAGTTCTGTGTTGTCTTCCAAGTCAGCCACAACATCAGTGATTCTGTGTGAACCCTTTGCTGAGCTGTCTGGATCTCTAATAGTGGACAGAAACGTGTCTGTTTCAGTCAGTGGTGGCTCAGTAACAGGACCACCTCATGTAGCCATACATTCAAAGGAAATTGCAGCTGCCTGAAATCTGGTTGCTTTAATCATATCACTGGCCTCTGCCTTATTTTAGAATATGTAAGGCCACGGACTTTGACTGCATTCACGTCATTGACCACTTGCTCCCAGATATGGTCACAGGGTGACTCATCACCCCTGCATCTTTCTAAGAAGAATATGGTGATATAGTGCCTAACTGTGGCCTGAATGATCACATCGTTCTCATCATCAGTGCATGGCAGTTTACAGGATACAGATGTCTTGGGTGCCATAGCTCTGTATATGGGGGGAATATAGCAGGATAAAATATATATAAGCAGAACAAAATTGACTGTTAATCCAAAAAAATATGCTATAACTCTGCAGTACATTGCAGCACTGAAAAAGTAATGTACACCTGTCAAAGAAAAATGGACAAAATGTTTTGTGTTATACCCACTTCCATGGATGCCAGCCAATTAAACATCAGAGGCTTAACACAATTATCTGTGCTAATAATGTGAAAACCCATGACCTTGATAATAACTAATACAACAGTCTGCTGCACTAAGTGGTCAGGTTTTCAGACTGAAATTCCCATTATGATATCAGCATTATTTAGAATAATTCTGCAGGGTCAAGAAATAACTGGTATACATGCTTATGTCAACAGCTACAAAGATTAATGCAGACAGTAAACCAATACTTGTATTATAAAATGCAATCCATGGCTAAGGCTAAAATACATCAGTTTGTACATAACAGCAATCTGCCTTTGCAGCAAGGCATTTTTTTCTTTACAGTACAAGTATGTGTCTGTGTCACATACTGATAATAATCTTGTGTGTCATGGGAATTCCCTGGTGTCCTGGGGTTTAATCCCAAGAAGATGGTGTTTCTGGGAACATAATGATGCTTAAGGAGCCTATGTTTATATTACAAGAGAATAATATTTAAGGAAATATCAGATTTGAATGGAGAAAAAGTGTTTTGGTACAGATTTTTAAGAATAAGGGTGATGTGCAGAGTTATAGTAACTACAGAGGGATTAAACTGATCAGTCACAACATGAAGCTAGGTTAAGAAGGGAGGTGATGATTAATGATCAGCAGTATGGTTTCATGCCAGGAAAGAGCATTACAGGTGTGATATTTGCTCTGAGAGTGTTGATGGAGAAGTACAGAGAAGGTCAGAAGGAGTTGCATTGTGTCTTTGTGGATTTAGAGAAAGCATATGACAGGGTGCCTAGAGAGGAGTTGTGGTATTGTATGAAGAAGTCAGGAGTGTCAGAGAAGTATGTAAGAGTGGTACAGGATATGTATGAAGGTAGTGTGACAGCGGTGAGGTCTGCGGTGGGAGTGACGGATGCGTTTAAGGTGGAGGTGGGATTACATCAAGGATCAGCTCTGAGCCCTTTCCTATTTGCAATGGTGATGGACAGTTTGATAGACGAGATCAGACAGGAGTCCCCATGGACTATGATGTTTGCAGATGACATTGTGATCTTTAGTGAGAGTAGGGAACATGTGGAGGAGACCCTGGAGGGGTGGAGATATGCTCTAGAGAGAAGAGGAATGAAAGTCAGCAGGACTAAGACAGAATATATGTGTGTGAATGAGAGGGAGGATAGAGGAATGGTAAGGATGCAGGAAGTAGAGGTGGTGCAGGTGGATGAGTTTAAGTACTTGGGATCAACAGTTCAGAGTAATGGTGAGTGTGGAAGAGAGGTGAAGAGGAGAGTACAGGCAGGATGTAGTGGGTGGAGAAGAATGTCAGGAGTGATTTGTGACAGACGAGTACCAGTAAGAGTGAAAGGGAAGGTTTACAAGAGGGTAGTGAAACCAGCTATGTTATATGGTTGGAGACAGTGGCATTGACAAAAAGGCAGGAGTCAGAGATTGATGTGGCAGAGTTGAAGATGTTAAGATTTGCACTGGGTGTGACGAGGATGGACAGGATTAGGAATAAGTATATTAGAGGGTCAGCCCAGGTTGGAAGGTTTGGAGACAAAGCCAGAGAGGCAAGATTACGTTGGTTTGGACATGTGCTGAGGAGGGATGCAGAGTATATTGGGAAAAAGATGCTAAGGATGAAGCTGCCAGGTAACAGGAAAAGAGGAAGGCCTAAGATAAGGTTTATGGATGTGGTGAGAGAGGACATGCAGGTGGCTGGTGTGACAGATCAAGATGCAGAGGACAGGAAGAAATTGAAACAGTTGATCTGCTGTGGCAACCCCTAACGGGAGCATCTGAAAGAAGAAGAAGAAGAAGATCAGACTTCTACATTTTCAAGTGTTCATGATGTTTAAGTAATTTTTGTTTTTTCTCTTCATCATTTGCACCATTTGCCATTGTGCACACTGGACTGGCAGTGGTCCCTAGCAAGGAAATGCAGCTAATTCCTAAGGAAAAACATGGACATTTTAATTTAGGCTGCCTTCTGTAGCTCAAAGAAGCCTTACACCAGTGCATTTGACAACTGCAAATGAATGCATTCTGCTTCCAGGTGGTTAGCTGTCTGTGTGGCACAATGTGTATGGGAGATGAGTTTAGGGAAATAAGACAGATGATACATAGTTTGAATCCAGTTTACAGAATTTTAACATTGGATTCAGAATAAATATCAACACCGAGTGCTGTATATGAAATAAACAGGGTAAAGTCTTTGACACATGACAAAAATCTTACCTGTACTCGATTATATGGTGCATAGGTGCTGTTGTTGTAAACTCACCTCTTTTCATTATTAATAATAATATGTGCTATAGATGTTGTGACGCATAATTTTTTTAGAGTGTGCTAACACAAAAGCACCAGTATGAGTAATGTGGACATATATGTCATATATGCTTTAGAAATTATCCTTATCTCACAATTTCTTATTATTATACTTGAACAATATATTGCGAACTTTGATTTCATGAATAATTGCATGTACTGGGCAAGAATGACCTTTTGTGTGTCTCCTTTCTGAGAAATTGTCATTACACGAAATCCTTGTTATGTGTAACCTAAATGGTGCGTGTGATGTTGCAAGCAGATATGACAAGGATGACTGTGTCATGCTAATGCTATAACCACTTTGTTCCTTGCTACACATATCCATTGAATGTGTTAATTTGCAGTACAAGATACTTTTTTTTAATTTTTGAATGCCTTCTACATTTGTGCTCTCTTGGCAGCATGCAAATATGGTTCACTCCCTAAGGGAAAAAGGGAAAAATATTTATTTATTTATTTGACATTTGTTTACTGGGGTGGTCCAACCGGGCTTAGTAGCCCCTTTTCAGTGAAGGCCCAGGGAGAAAAGCACCACATATAAGAGAAATGCATTACAGTTATATATACAAACCAACATTGAGTGGATACAGTCAGTGACAGTTACAATTGTTTACAATTTTACAAGAACAAAAAAATTGTAGTACTGCAACTAATAGTAATAATAATAATAATAATAATACTAATAGTAATAATAACTAATAGTAGTTCCATTAGTCACACTCAAAAAACCTCATAGGACAAAAACTAATGAGGCTACTAGATTAACACAACATTAATCAGACCATAGTCCAAAATATTCAGAACAGCAATGGGATACTGCAAAAAATAAATATTATGAGAGTCTGTAAGATTAGCATTTAAGGCTGTGGATGAGGTGAAGAGGAAGAGAAGAGATGGAAAGAATTGGAGGATGGTGAAATGATACAGCATATTAGCCTGGGGATGTGCAGGTGCATGTCCAATTCTCATTTGGGTGTGTTTTAAGTAGATTTTTGAATGAGGTAGAGTTTTCTGTTGCGTGAATATTCAGAGGGATAGAGTTCCATTTTTTGAGGCACAATTTGAATAAAGAGAGTCTCCAAAGTTTTTGTTTGATTTAGTGACTTTTAGCAGGAAATTTTTAGAGGATCTTAGAGGTCTGTTATTAGTGTGGGATTGGACTAAGTTTTGGAGGGCTGGACACTTATCAGGTTAGTACATGACAGAATGGGTTACTATAAGTTGGTTGAAAGATAAGAGGTTGGTTATCTGTAGCCATTTTAGCTGTTGGAGACAACACGGAGATGGGTTCTATTAAGAAAGTTAGCAGTGAATTTACAATTTTGTGGTAACAAGCCTCTAGCTTATTTAGGTCTGCTTTTCTAAGGTTTGTGAATATTGGGTTGGCATATAGTAAGGTGGATATAATGTGTGTCCTGGTGATTGCTTGTCTGGAGGAGTTGGTAAAGTAAGGTTTGATTCTATATAGTGAACCTAATTCGATGTGTGCTTTTTTAATAGCACATGACAAATGTTTGTCATATTTCAGACTGCTATGAATGGTGACATCTAATAGGTTTTGTTTTGGTGATTGGTTCCATTACTGTGTTGTTAGAAGAGATGATTCTAAAGTGTGGCTGTTAGCTTTATTGTGGCTGTTGTAGAAAAGCATTAATTTGACTTTGTTGGGGTTTAGAATGAGTTGGAGGGTGTGTAAGTAGGATTTGGTGTCAGAGAATGATTTTTGGGCAATTTCTTGGAGCTGTGGCAGGGAGATTGCAGAACAGATGACAGGAGTCATCTGTGTATTGGATAAGGGTAGCCATGTTGTAGACAATGTGAAGTTTGTCTGTAAAGATAGATAAACGAAGTGAACTTAGTATTGATCCTTGCAGGAGACCAACATTGACTGGTAGTAGACAAAGGAGATCCTTTTCCCACTTTTCAGCCTGTTGGTGATTAGAAAGATAGCTGTGGAACCAGGAGAGGGCTTGCTGAGATAAGTTGAGGGAGGCAAGCTCATATAAGAGCTTTTGGTGGGATACTGTGTCAAATGTTTTAGACATATCTAGAAAGATAGAGGAGAAATGTTTCCCTTTATTTCTGAGTTGGTTTATGGTGTTGGTGAAGCTTAAGAATGCAATTGTAGTAGTATATTTGGGATGGAAGCCGTGTTGAGAATTGGTTAGCAGATTTTTTTAAATGTTGAGTAGTTGAGCATGGATACATTTTTTCAAAATTTTTGAAAGTGGTGATAGAATGGAAATTGGCCTATACTTAGAGATCTTGTGATAATCTACCTTTATGTAGACGGATTATATATAAACTTTTCTAGATCTTTGGGATGCATTGTTCAGCGATAAATTTATTGATCGATATTGATATAGGGTTGCAGATTACATCAGCTGCCAATTTGAGGTATTCATTTGGTAGTTGATCAGCTGCGAGTGATATAGGTTTTAGTTTATTTAATGATTGTTTTATTTATCCTGTCTGGACAGGTTGGAGAAAGAGAGTACTGTTGGTAACACTGGTAACTGCTGGGGTGACAAGGGGAGTATTATGATTTTCTTTTATAAGTGAGAGGATAGAATTAGTGAAGAAAGAGTTGAATTGGGTAGCTATAGTTTCTTCTGAATTTGAGGGATTGGGCATTGTGGTTGGGGTTTGTCCTGACTGTAGAAGTTGTTTAATGGAGCCCCAGAATTTTTGTGGATTGTTATGATACAATTGTTGGATTCTGGTGTTTTTTGCCATTCTTAATTTGTT
The DNA here is from genome assembly GCF_019279795.1 of Protopterus annectens. Lineage (NCBI taxonomy): Eukaryota > Metazoa > Chordata > Ceratodontiformes > Protopteridae > Protopterus > Protopterus annectens. Next base: position 1,256,610,167 of record NC_056732.1, on the reverse strand, counting down.
TTTTTGGATTTATTTCTTATATGACAATAATTATCATAAGCTGATTTATTTGTGTTAGCCTGATATTGGGACCAGAGTTTATCTCTTTGTTTCATTAGTTGTTTGGTTTCTTTAGTGAGCCATGGACAATAATTAGCTTTCGTTTTAATATACATGATGGGGGCCAAGCTATTGAGAATCTCAAGAAATTTGTTGTTAAAATGTTGGACAGCTTAGTGCATTGGGAGGTATTTCAGAGGGGACCAGTTGCAATGCTGAAAAAGTAGTTTGAAGGTATGTATAGAAAAATTTCTTTTGTTGTGTACTTGTTTATACATTTTATTTTTGGTAGGATTATTACAGTGCGTCAGGATGTAGGTTGGCAGGTGGTCACTTAGGCTGTCTGGGAGACAATATGAGTGATAGATTAGTGAGGGTTTGTTAGTTAGGGGCCAGTCAAGAGTAGACTGCTTGTTGTTATGCTTGTCTTCCACAGTTGCTGTGTGTATCAGCTGAGTGAACCCATGCAAGTTTATGTAGTTGGATGGATTCTCTGAGGAAAAAGTTTGCCATTCGATATTAAAGTCCCCTACTATTGCTATTTCTTGGCCAAGTGTGGTAGATACCCAGGATAGCATATTTTTATTTATAGAGGGTTTATTGCCAGGTGGGATGTATACTGATAATAAGACAATGTGTTTATTATGAATGATTTCTAGATGGGAGGCTAGCAATTTGGTATTATTTAGTTCAGAGGGGTCCAGTTTTAGTGTGTTTTTATATATTATAGCTACACCGGCACCTCACTTTTATATTCTATCTTGTCTTAGAATGTTGTAGCCGGGGGGGGGGGGATTTTGGTTTTGTCTGTGTATACTTTGAGCCAGGTTTCTGTTAAAATTACATCAGGGTTGTACAAGGAGCGGGTGAAGCACAAACTAGCCTGACACCAGTGGACAGCAATCAATGCTGTGGATAGTATTTATTGAGGATAATGTACACCTTAGGTAATTTTCCCTGTTGCACTAGTTGTAAATACAGTGAACTTAGAAAGCAAACACAGGTGATGCAGGCTTCTAATCTAGCTGATCGATAATTTTACAGAGGGAAGTAAAAATGCCATTTGTCAAAACATTTTATTACAAATGCCACAGTAAATGCACAAGTATCATAATTATGTTTCTTGCAAGAAGTATATTACTGCTTGCTACATCAGCCCAATATAATGTGTGTAAGTTATGTTAAACATGACAGTGATGATATTCACATTAGAATGTGCATACACAGGTATGATGTGCACCATATTTTTACTATAATTCTTATGACTTATCTCATATCATAAGTATGTGTTTATGACAGTATGCCTTGTGAAGTATGCATGTAACATAACCCACCATGTATTACTCAGGTCATGCAACTGCATGCATCTGAAATGTATTTACAAACAAAATACTGTCTTTTCCATAGAAATACAGTCCTATGACTAAGTAAAGTCACAGACATACAGATGTCTAAGTTCTTCTCCATTCACTCTTAAATGATTATGCTTCTAACCACCATGCCAAAAAGTAAGTTCTCCTGTGGCACTCACAGTTAATAAGCAAAGTTTAACATTTTATCCTTTTTTTTTTCTCATGCGTTCAACTCCCAGGTGGTACTATTCAATCTTATTAACATGTAACTCCGCCCGATATCTAACAAGTCATACCATTTTTCCTCCAACTAACCCTGATTATAACAAAGACCGTAAAGCATGTCATTGTTTATCACTGAAATGTATGTCAGTAGTTTTAGCACCACACCTAGCCAAATCTGACTGCCATGTTTCACACCTTTGCTTTTGGATGCAATCGGTGCTATTGTGATTGGCAAGTCATTGCTGTGCTTCTAATTATGCAAATGCAGTTGGCAAGGCTGTGTGTCATTGCACACAAGCTATTACATGTGAGATTTCACGCTGGTGTTTCATATAGACCACAAAGGTGAAGTGTTCAGGAGTCCAGGATTTTTGTGGCCCTCCTTGTGAAGTGCTACATCTGGAGCCTGCTGCAGACGGATTATACTTGGTCTCAGTATAAGGCTGAGGCTTGGAATAGCTTGAACAAGGCTTTATCCAGTGCAACTGGCATCCCACACACTGGGCAGCAATGTGATCACTACTACGGTGACATGAAGAAGCACAAGCAGGACTTCCTGAGTCAATGGGAGGATGAATTTAATACTGAAAGCACTCATCCCTTGTCTATGATATTGCATTAATTAGTCAGCAAACTGAGTTATTCATCATGCTTTCAAATCTCTGTTTTCTTTTCTATAGTGTACAGCTACAGTAGAGATAGCAAACAACTGTGAGGTACATCAAGAAAGAGCAACTCACCTCAGAGAGGCATGGGGTAAGTATGCATCTGGTTTGAATACAAGGCACTTTCAGCCCTTCACTCTGTGCCATCTTAAGCAGACATCCATTAGCTTTTCTATAGCTCTTTGTGATTGCATCAGGCAATGAGTACATCATCTGAATTGCATGTGGATTCAATAGCAAGAAATGCACATTAGTTTTCTTTTTCAGAGTATTATTTAGAAGATATTACTTGCAATACTGCATGACATTAACAATAAAATTTTGGCAAATGCAAGTATTAAGTTTGAAAGCAAATATCTGATGTGGCACAGTGAAATACATGATTGTATTAATCATATAATACCATTGTGATTGATTGAGGTTATGACACATTAATCCCTTCTCATCATATCTGGATGTGGCCAAGGTACACATATATTTCTCATATTGGTGTATGTATTGAAATAAGTGACTAATGTTGTGACATAGCATTGGTCTAATTCTCTCTTTTCTCTCTCTCCCTAGTCAATCTCTCACTTTATATATATATATATATATATATATATATATATATATATATATATATATATATATATATACAGATATACACATATACATATATACATATATAAGGTCTATATTAAAAGACCGAAGAGGCTGTTCATCGAACACCTCTTTGCCGACACATGAAGAGCTAACACACTAAAGTGCAAATGCTAATGCTCAAAACAGCGATTTCTTTCCCCCCACACCCACCAACATGGGGGGCTGTGCCCCCACAACCCCCTAACTAAATATACCAACTCCGAGATCACACTACAGTGGGGAAAGGGGCAAACACACAGGGATGGCTAAGCCATTTCTTTCCCAGGGAACACAATTGCTGTTTTGAGTGTTCGTGCTTTACTGCAGTCAATCTTTATGTGTCGACGAAGAGGTGTTTGATGAACAACCACAACCTCTTTAGTCTTTTAATATAGACCCCATATATACATATATACATTTTTGTTTGTTAATACAATGCTGCTGAACTCAAAATGACCAACAACATAAGGAGGTAGACCAACGACCGGGGTTTGGCCTGCCATTCCTCCAGAGATGGCTGTGGTGACACCACCACAGGCAGCACAGACATCCAGCACATTTGGGTGGCAACCTGTCAGTGTTACCTCACAACACCTGCTCTACCTGCTCCACCTGAATCAGGTAGCTCTGCCTCCATTGCTGGTGCAGTGGTATCCTTGAGGAGCAGTAGTAGCAGAGGTGGTGATTTTGTCACCTGTCAGGAGCTGACAGGGCTAGTGGAGGCCATTATGGAGAACATCCTCAGTACCCAAATCAGCTGGGTTGGAAATACCTTGGTTTGTATTTATTTATTTATTTTACATCTGTTGACTGGGAGAGTCCAACTGGATTACAAGTCCATTTTCAGTGGAGGCCCAGGAAGAAAAGCTCCAAGAGAACATTTTTTTACAAAACATAGTTTTAAGGACAGACTTTTGACATACAATTTCCATAGAAGAGACTTTGACATACATGTTAACTAACAAATAGGGTACATTCGTTCTCTACAATATGATATTAAATTTTAGAAGATATTCCTAAGTTTAGGATTCCTGCGATAGATTTACTATCAGAGTAAAAGCAGAGAGACATAGAATAAGGCTCTGAGAGAACAGATGATGCTTGCTATAGTTGAGAAAGATAACAAATTGATTTACTATATGTCTTTGCCTGGTTTTAGTTGAGAAGGATAACAAATTGATTTACAAAATGTCTTCTCCTGGTTTTAGTTGCTTATGGAAAGCACAACATTGCTGGGGTAGTTTTCCCTAACTCCTGGAGAGATGGGATGAGCAGTAGTTTAACAGACCTAAGTGGGCACAGTACTATGGTTGGCTTAGCAGAGTTACTTAAGTTAGGTGAAGTGTTATAATGAGACGTTAGCCAGGGGGAATACAGGAGCACAGTTGATTATTCAAAAAGTGAGTTTTAACAAGTTTCTTGAACTGTGACGGGGATTTGTTGTCAGTTATGTGGGCAGGAAGGGAGTTCAGGTTTTTGCTATACAGAGGCTGTAGGCAGACTTACCAACTTCATTGTTATATTTGGTTACTTTGAGGAGGTTTTGTGTGCTAGACCTCAAGGGCCTGGCGGTTGTATAGGGTTGCAAAAGGTTTTATAGGGCTGGGGTGTTTTCAGAGTTATGTATTATTTTGTGGGCTAGTGATAGTTGATTGAGTTGAAGAAGTAGTGGTAGTTCTAGCCAATTGAGTTGCATTCACAGTGATGTGTTCTGATGGGAGAGGTTGTAGCGAATTTGGCTATCTTATTATAACAACTATCAAATTTGTTTAGATCAGATTTGTGGAGATTTGTAAGCATGTGGGAGGCATAAAGTAGGGTGGATAGCAGGTGAGTCCTCGCTATTGTAGTTTTAGAGTGGTCAGTGAGGATTTTTTTTATTGCAATACAGTAGGTCAAGTTTTTAATGTACTTTTTTATGGTTATAGAAATATGTAGGTCAAATCTAAGGTGATTATCTATTTCAACCCTTAAGAGTTTGGTATCATTTGTGGGGGTGATTGTGGTCTTGTTAAAGGAGGAGATGAAGAAAGAATCAGTGGGAGGTGTGGCTCTGTGGGAGCTAAAGAGTACTAGCTTTGTTTTACTTGGGTTCAGAATGAGCCTTTGGTTTGTAATCCAAGTTTCTGCTGGGGAAAAGCATTCTTGTGTTAGGGAGTGAAGGATGTCAATTGATTTGGCTGCGCATATTATGGTGGTATCATCTGTATATTGCACTATTGAGGCTTTAGGAATACTGTTTGGGAGCTGATTGGTGAAGAGGGTAAAAAGACGTGGCCCCAGGATGGAGTCTTGGGGTACTCCTAGGGAGACCGGTAGGGAGGGGGAGAGATGGTTTTGCCACATAACAGCTTGTTTCCTTCCCTCTAGGCAGTTTTTGAACCCAGAGATGGCAGGGGTGGTAAGGTTTAGAGTTGCTAGTGAAAGAAGGAGTTTATTGTGGTTAACCATATTGAATGCTTTTGACAATTCAAGGAAGGTGGCAGATACAAGGAGTTCATTGTTTCTGTGAGTATTGACAATGTTGGTGAAGTCTGTTAGTGCGGTGGTGGTGCTATGGAAGGGTCTAAAGCCATGCTGTTGTGTTGCTATTACATTATTTTCTAGGAGATATTTAATTAGTTGCTTGTGTATTACCCTCTCTAAACTTTTAGATAAAGGGGGTAGTATGGCTATAGGGAGGTAGTTATTGAGTTCCAGGGAGGTTCCCCCTTTATTTAGAGGGATGATATGTGATATTTTCCATAGCTTGGGTACGATATACTTGGAGATGGATCTGTTAATTAGAATGGAGACAGGATATGATATGGCTTCTGAAGCCGGGTGAAGGTATTCAGCGGGTAATTTATCTGCGGCTAGAGACATTAGTTTGAGCTTGCGGAGTAGTTTTTCAATGGATTTGGTTGGTTCTGGGTGGAAGCTGAACTTGGGGCAATTGTTAGTTGGGGTAGGGGGTGGATTTGCAAGGGTGGGGATGTTATTATAAGGTTGGTTGTTTGCAAGGGTCTGGATGGCTTCTGTAAAGTATTTATTAAACTGAGTGGGGGGGTGTCTTCTTGGTTGTTTTCTATTTTTGGGGTTGGGGTAGTTGTTTTACCTGGTTGTAGAATAGAGTTAATTGTTGCCCAAAATTTTTGTGGGTTGAAACTGTGCTTATCCTGTAACTTTTGGTAGTAAGATGCTTTGCCTGTTTTGGTGAGTTTTTTGGCTTTGTTACATAGTTCAGCGTATATTTGTTTGTTCAATTGGGATTTACTTTTGAGGTAGTTGGTCCAGGCCTTGTTTCTTTTTTTGAGGAGGGATTTTGTGTCTGGGGTTAAGCAGGCGGCATATTTAGTTTCAATTCTTGTTGTTCTGGAGGGGGTGTAATGGTTAAGGGTGTTTAAGAAGGTAGTACTGAAGTATAGTACAGCTTCATCATGAATTAGTTATTATAGGGGAGGGTCCAGTTGCACATTTTTAGGTCATTTATAAAGTTGGAGCAGTTAAAGTGTTTTTTGTTTCTAATTAGGCACATAGATATTTTGGGTCAGTTGTGGTGATTTTGATCTGAGTAAGAATGTGGCTTGGTGGTCACTCAGGGTGTCTGGTAGACACCCTGCTAGGGATATCAGTGATGGGTGGGATACGAGTATCCAATCTAGAGTGGATTGGTGTTTGGTTCTCTTGTCTGTTCTTTATTTTATTTATTTTATTTTTATTTAACATTTGTTGACCGGGAAAGTCCGACTAGGTTCCACAGATCCTGTTTTCAGTGGAGGCCCGGGGAGAAATGCTCCAGAAGCATGTCTTTAGAATGTGGGAGGAAACCAGAGTACCCGGAGGAAACCCATGCAAACGCAGGGAGAACATGCAAACTCCACACAGAAGGCACCCCATCCGAGAATCGAACTGGAGAACCTCTTGCTGTGAGGCAACAGCATTAACCACTGCACCACTGTGCCACCCAGTGTTCTTGTGGGGGAAGTGATGAGTTGGGTTAGACCATGTAAGTTAATATGGGAAAGTGGGTTATGACTGGAACAGTTTTGTCAGTCAGTATTAAGGTCTCCTAATACTATGCTTTCCTGGGGGAGGGTGTTAGATATCCATTCTAGGAGTTTTTCTGTAATGGGGATATTGGTGCCTGGAGGGATGTAGCATCCCATGATGTTGATGTGTTTACTATCATTAAGTTTTTGTTTTGTTAGAGTGAGTTCAACTTTATCGAGGTATGGGGTTGTTATGTCTACTTTCTCAAGGATGAGGTGAGATGTATACACTATAGCAACAACCCCCCCTTTTTTACCTGTTCTATCACTATGAATTATATTGTAACCTGGTGGAGTGATTTCAGTGTTGTGGTTGCCTGGTTTAAGCCAAGTCTCTGATAGTATGACTATCTCAGGTTGATAAAAGGAGAGTAGTGCATGAAGGTCGTGGACTTTGTTTAGTATACTTCTGACATTTAAATTTAAAATGAGGACCATGGATTTGTCTTGGTGGAGTAGGGTATCATTCAGGTTGAGGGTTGGGGCTCCTAGATTTTGTGGGCCTGGGTTTGGGTGTATATCACTGCAGCTAATGAGTTGGGTTCAGAGGTAAAAATAGAGTATGAGTAGTTTGTTTAGGGTCTTAAAGTTCTTTATAGTTGTTTGTATTGCCAAAATGATGCCATGTTTGCCATTGACCAAGGCAACTGACACACAGGAGACGGTGATGGCAGTTCTGAGGGTGAGGACTAGATACTCATTGTTCTCAAGTTGGATGTAGCTGCACCTCTGAGATCCCCTACCTATCCCCGATTTTGGTGTCCTCCAACTTTTTGTGTCCATCGCTATTCCTGTCTGTCTTATATTCTACACCTGCTACCTAATCTACTCTACCTTACCTACCTGACCCTCTCATTCCTAAGCATCTTCCCCAACATTCCTCTCTCACAAAAAAAAAACAAAAACTTTTTCACTCATTTAATCTGGACAAAAAATAGAATCACACACAACATACAAGGTCAGAAATGGTCCATCTAAAAGCATTCACTTTTTGTCATCAGCATTTGTCAGAGGTTGGCATTGTTCACCAATGCTGAGTGTTGGTGCATGCTGTTTAACTCCCTATGGCAAAAGCTGAAGCTTTAGGTATAGCTGCAGTAGTATGGTTAGTTTTGTGCAAATGTGCTTAAATTCACTGCACTACAGGACTATAGAGTAAAGGCACTACTTAACACTTATGGTAATAGTTCTTAGGCTGCTGGATGTAAAGTGCTGGACGTTTCCATGCAGTGTACTGAGATAATCCCCTTGACAATATACCAATGTTTTTTCATAGTGTAATGAGTTCAATTACAGCTGTATGTCAAATTATTTCATGCGATTTTATATTCCTAACCTAGGATTAACTGCAAATGTCTGTATTTCTCTTCCGTTACTACGTTTCATTGATAGAGCATTTGAATAGTGCAGCAGGAAAGCATTTGTAAAAGCATTCTATCCCCAACAGGGAGACTTAGCAAATAGCAAGCCACCCTTATCCTGCTTATGTGTTAATGTTGGTTGCATTCTCCTACCCTTTCTTGTTCACTATAGCAAGTACTTAATTGCACTCAGCATGATGGATTAATAATGAGAAAATAAGTAAGAGGAACACACCATGCAGATGGTCCTACATGTTCTGGTGGCAAAACTGTTGCTGTTTCTTTATCTCTCACTTTCTCTCTCTGTTCACCCATTTTGTCAATAAGTTTTCACTGTCTCTTCAATTGTGTGATTTAAAGTGTGTAACACAGGAGTCCTTTTGTGGTGTGATGAAATGATGCTCATATCTCTAGACTGATTTTTTGCATACTTTCAAGGATTCTAATCCAGGAATTAGCTAAGTAATAATGACTGTTTTTAGTACATTGTTTTATGTGTAGCCATTGCCTACATATTGTTATAACTGGCAATCATCCTGCTTCTGTCAGGAGCTACTTGGTCCCTGCCTGCCTCTCTCCCTGTGTATATATATCTTCTCCCTTCTGTGCCAGTTGTCGTACTCCTATGCATTTACGTAATGTCTGGCACTGAGCACCAACTCTAACTCAGGCTAAATGGGAGTACACAGCTTATGGCAAAACCTTGTGAGTTTTTGACTTTGGCTGGATTGCTGTTGTCCCTTTCACACTGCAGTGCTTAGCTATATATAGTCAGGCTAATCTTCTGTTGAACAAGCTGTATAGTTGTCATGAGGGTAGACATACATCCGTTTTCTTCAATCTGTTGTCATATTTGAAGGGTGCAACAAGAGTTGCTATGGGATGGGGTTAAATAATACTGTGGTCTGTAGATTTTTATCTTGGGATACTGTCAGGGATCAAATCTAGATGTATGCCAGTGTTTTTGAATGTTTGGTATGACTCCCGTAGGTGTTAAGTGTTGGCTATAAATTTTCTTAACAAAACATTATTCTGCTGTTGAATCAATGTGCTGCTCCCTGTTGTGAACGCTGTCTTGTACAGATCTTGCCTCAGTAATTATGATGATAATGCAAACAGTAATACAACACAAATGTGTGCAGAAATGAACTATAAACTATTGTCTTACTATGCCTGTATGTGTAATCCTGACAACAACTGTCCACCTCTTCCCACCCCGGTGTGCCATCCAATAAACCTCCTTGATTCCAACTAGCTTCCATAAGTCATGTTTCCATCACCAATTACATGCATGGTCCCTTATGTGTTATGTGTTTCAGAATGCACAGGTATAATACATATCAGTATTGAAGAACTGCAACTGTCATGACAAATGTGTAAATCATGATACCTGAAACATGACCATAAGACATATCTTTGCTGTATAAATCAGATTCAGACATGGTTGTATGTGAACACTGCTTATCTGCATGAACGTTGGCACTGAGAACCATAGAGTACCGCTAATTCTCATTCTAAGTTCAAAACCTCAAGTTATGATTAGACATGCACTAATACTTTGCCATCAGCAGTGCAAATGGCTTTCCAGTGTTGTGCTTCAGGCAGAGAGTAAAAAAATAGTTACAACAAATAATTCTTCATGTAGGTTGTACACCATCTGTGTGTCTTTAATGAATTTTGAAACCAGTGTATCTGGATTTCATAGGTTCATAGGTTCATAGGTAGGTACTAGGCTATCGGCCCAAGGGCCTATGTAAGCCTAGCCAACAAGGTTCCCTGGCTTACGCCGCCCAAGAAAGTTATTTTCCTGTGCCACTGTCGAGCAGAGACACAAAAGTGATCCCTGGGGTGTATTTCCTATTTCCCATCCACTCATCAAGATTTTTCTTGAAGAGTGCTAATGAAGAACTTTGCTAGACATAGATGGGTAGCCTGTTCCAGAGTATGGGAAGTCTCTGGGACAGGAATCTATCCCTCCAGCATGTCCTGTTTATTGTGGTGACAAGGTTTAGGTCCCTAGAGCATGTAGCTCAGAGGGATTGGGATTTCTTTAGGTGTAGCATGTCCAACAGCTCTGGGTTTGACATAGCTTTATATGTTAGGCAGAGATCACCTTAGAGTAGGCGATATACTACGGAGTAAAGCTGGAGTTTTTTGAGGCAGTCAGTGTAGGGCATTTGTTTGAGGCCAGTAATCCTCTTTGTGAGGTACTTCTGTGGCTTTTCCAGCTGCTGCAGATGTCTTGTGAGGTACATTCCAAAAGGGGCATTGTACTCTATAATGGGTCTAATGAGTGTCGAGTAGAGGGGAACAATGACCTCTTTTTTCCTGGATGAGAACCCTTTTATGATGAGGTGTGCCACGTAGAAGGACTTCCTCACTACTGTGGTGATGTGACTATCAAAGGAGAGACTACTGTCCACCTGGGTCCCAAGGTCTCTTATCACACATTCGGTGTTAAGTAGATTGCTGCCTATGTGGTAGTTCATGGGTACAGAGTTATTACCAAAGGGGATGACACTGCACTTTTTGGCATTGAGCTTGAGGCCATGGCTCTGACACTAGGCATCTGTCTCAGCGAGCCCCTTCTGTAGGATGTCCACATCATTTGGAGACTTGACTATGGCTCCTAGTTTGCAGTCATCTGCGAACTTCATTAGCCAGAGGCCTTCTGTGTTAGCCTGTACTTCAGAGAAGTAGATACCAAACAGGAGAGCTCCCACAACAGAACCCTGTGGTACTCCACTTGTCACTGCTTTGAGGTCAGATTTGGAGTTTGCAATTTTTACAGTGTGGGTTCTGTCAGTGAGCCAGTTGGCAACCCATCTTGTGATGTCGGGATTTATACCTAGTTTAGTGAGTTTAGCTATAATTCCAGAATGGGGGATGGTGTCAAAAGCCTTGGCGAGGTCAAGATAGGCTGTGTGAACCACCTTACCCTCATCTACGGCTTTGGTGACTGCCTCAAAGAAGTCGATCAGGTTCAGGAGGCATGATCTGCCTTTCACAAACCTGAACTGGGTGGAATCCGGAGTTTGGAGGTTACCAGTGTCTTTGTTTATGAGTTCCATGATGATACGTTCCATGGCCTTGCAGACCAGGCTCATCAGGCTAATAGGTCGATAGTTCCTGGGATCAGTGGTGGCTCCCCCTTTATGGAGTGGGATAACTGTTCCTGTGCACCATTCAGTGGGCACAAAGCCTGGTGCGAGGCTATTATTGAACATGGTGCTTAAGTGGGGAGCCAGCTTGTTCTGAAGTTCATGTAAAACGCAGCCTGGGATGTTGTCCAGTGCCATGGATGCTGTGTTTTTGGCTTTAGAGAGTGCAGCTTTTACCTGCGTAGTTTTGATTACAGGGACTCTGCATTCTTCCTGTATAGATATGGGCCCTTTAGGGGGTGAGGGGGGGTAAAGTTAGCACTGAACCTATCTGCAGGATGTTGGCAATATCAGTTGGTTCTGTAATTTTTGTGCCTTTGTGCTATAACTCAGAGCAGATCTGGGTGTTGCCATCGAGATTCTTGACATAGCTATAGAATGCTTTGTGGTTGTCCTTAGAATTAGTGGTGATTTTGTTTTCGTAGCTAGCTTTGGAGGATCTTATAAGGGATCTCAGCTTGTTACTGAGGCTGACCAGGGAGTTCCTCCACTCATGGGATTTTACTCTCTTTTGCAGCAGTTTCTTCCTTCTGTTGTACAGTTTGTTTATGGCAGGGGACCACCAGATTGGCTTCCTTTGTTTGGAGGATAGCATCTTGGTTCTGTTTGGGATAGCATGATCCATGCACTCGTGTAAGTGCTTACAGAGTGCATTTGTGTAGGATTCAGCAGTTGTAACTGTATTGTCCATTTGCATGGGTGTCATGAAGTTCACCACTTCTGTCTTAAGAAGCATGAAGTTGGCTTTGGAGAAATGTTTTACCATGGTTTCCTTAATAGGAGGAGGTGGTGGGATGTGGATATCAAGGTTGATTAGCTTATGGTCGGATTGGACCAACAAGGAGTTGACTTCAGGTGTGGAACACTGGTTACTCATGGTGTTAATTACTAGGTCTAGGATATTGTTGCCCCTGTTGGAGTGTGGATAAGTTGATCCAGGGCATTGGATTTTATGAATTCCAGAAAGCGTTGAACTAAAGAGTTGGTACACGAGTAGTTTTCCCAGTTAATGGTGTGGTAGTTGAAGTCACCCATTATTAGGGTGTTTGGTTGAACCCTAATATTTTCCAGTACATCAAGAAAAGAGGAGTTGGAATCCTGGGGCATGGTGGGGGATCTGGTAGCAAGCTACAATTTGGATTGCAGTTTTGAGCAGAGTTAGTTGCACTTGGATAACCTCGGATGCATTATGCTGAGCAACTAGCCTGGAGGTGTGGATATCCTTAATGAATATGGACACACCTCCACCTTTGGTGTTTCAGTCCAGGTTACATGGCCGAAAAGTGTGGTATGAGTTATAGCCTGGTAGTGCAGGGGTGCTCTCTGGAGCCTTGAACCAGGTCTCAGTCACTGCACAGATATCGATGTTCTCCATTTTAAGGAGTGTCTCGAGTGAGTGCATTTTGAGATTTAGACTTCTAGCATTGAGTAGCATTACACTCAGTTTTTGCTTACCTGTTCCTATTACGGTGGTGAATTTGTTATTTGAACCTTGCCTAAAAAAGACACTATATGGGCAGCAAGAGATTTAGCCAGTATCTGGAATCCCAGGGGCGACAGGTGCAGGCCATCTGTGGCAAAGCATCATGGTCTGTCGACCATGTCATCCTAAGCAGACAGATACTGGATCCCCTTAGAATGATACCAGAAGCTTAGCCAATTGTTGAAGTCAATCATTTTGTCCTTGTACTGCGGTATCATTCGGGGCGATGGCAGAATGCTACTCAGGGCTAGGGTCATACCTGCTTGGGCTACAAGATCGGAGAGCTCTTCCATGTCTCTTTTCATGTAGTCCAGGGTGGTATGTCTCAGGTCGTTCACACCAACATGGACAATGTCAGAGTCATATTTGTACTTGTTGTGGAGTGACCTGAGTGCGTGGGTTATGTGGCGGATCCTGGCAGCCAACAGGCATCTGACAGTAACCTTCTCCTTGTTTAGCCTGGTGAGTGGGACATCAGTGTGTCTGACTATAGAATCACCTATAACTGGTGTGTTGGGTACGTTGGTTTGCCTTATTGGCTGAGGTTGAGTGGCACACTGAGTGTGTGGGCTATGTGTCATTTGGGTTGTGTTGGGGGATGGAGGCTGCTTGCGTCTCTGCTTTGGAGGTCTCTGTTGCTTAGACAGATTATTATTGAGAACCTCTGCAAATGTTTTTGTGTTACTATGTGTGGAATTTGGCAGTGTAGATTTAGTGAGACTATGTGATGAGTGTGGTGTGATGCAAATGTTTATCTTCTCCTCATGACTGTCAAGTTCAGTCTTGATTGGAGAGAGCTTTACCTCCAGTTTGGCTAGACAAGTGCATCTCTCACAGGTTATAGTGTTGGGTGGTAGGAGGAGAGGCTTGTCTGTGTACATGAGGCAATTTCTACATTGTCTCAAGATGCCCAGATTCATCAGATAGACAGAAAAGACCACTGGGAGTTGACCCTTGGACATGCCTAAATAAACAAAACTATTTTCCTCTAGATAAGTGAGGAAAGTGAGTGCAAGAGCTGTTTTTCTCTAGGTAATGAGGAAGATTGAGTGCTATAGTAATTAGTAGCTTATTTAGTGCTTACAAGTTCTGAACAAGTGCTGAGCATGAATGACCAAATTTAAGTGCTAAAACTAAGAGTCTGTATCTGCACTAGATGAGTTACAGGACAGAAACAAGTGCAAATGCAGGCTTTCAAATCAGAAAGTTGAGAGAGATGGAAGAGATTGCCCAAAAGGCCAATAACTACAATTTCTGGTCCAGAACAACTCCTTATGTGGTAGACAGGTTACCTAGTCCTTACCACTCAGAGTGATGTTGACTCAAGACAGTCTGATGATGTATGTCTGCACTCTGATGGTTATACTTGCAACTGTGTTACAATGGTGTGTAACCTTTTCACACATAATCCATCAATTTTATTATTAGCGACATGTACGTAATGCCTCAATGTCAAATGTACTGTGTCTCTTTCGACTCAGGAGAATAAATTTAAATTTGGACACAGCTCCCTCTGTACTTTATCCCACTTTTAACACAAACATCCTCACTGCAACACATTGATAAGGTTGTCATGTCAAAAGTGCACTATCTCCCCTTAAAAATCAGGTTATTCATGTGGTGCCTCTGGCTAGTACTGTGTTCTTCTGTAGATTGTGTGCGTAAATAAGTATGAGATTCAAATCTCACTGTGGTGAGCTTATGTATGTGGCGTCTATAATTTCCTTGGATCTGGATGCCATACCTTTAATTATAAGTTGCGCCACATAAATGGACATCCTCACCACTGTGGACACATGGCTGTCAAAGTTCAAGCTACTATCTATCTGTGTACCTAGATCTCTCACCTCGCAGTCTACGCTCAGGGGTATGCTGTTGCAATTTGCAGGGGTATTTGCTTTCCCAAAGGGTATGCTAATGCATTTTTTTTGCCTTTAGTTTTAGGCCATGGTTCTGGTACCAATCATATGTCTGATCTAGACCATCTTGAGGGATGTCTACACCATTGGGTGATTCAATGATTGTCCCCAGCTAGAAGTCATTAGCAAACTTTGTCATCCAGAGGCCTCCCATATTTGCCTTGACTTAAGAGAAGTATATTCTAAACAGGAGTGGTCCCAGTATTGATCCCTGTGACACACCACTAGTAATTTGACTCTTGCTGGATCTGGATCCATCCACTTTAACTACATTTTCCCCTGTTTGTGAGCCAATTGGCTATCCATCTGTTGACATAGGGATTTATTCCTAGTTTTGTGAGTTTATACCTGAATGAGGAATTGTGTCAAATGCTTTGGCCCAGTCAGAGGAGGTGGTATGTACTGTTTAACCCTCATCCATGGCCTTAGTGCCTTTCTCAAAGAAATCCACCAGATTCAATAGTCATGACCTGCCCATGACAAAACTGAATTGTGTAAGGTTCAGTGTTTTGAGGTCTCTTGTGTCATTATTTATCAGGTCCATGATTATTATTTCCATGGCCTTACATATAAGACTAGTCAAATGTATGGGCCTGTAATTTCCTGGGTAAGTAGATTGCCCTCTTTTATGAAGAGAGATAACTGTTGCTGTCCTCCACTCTACCAGGACAATGCCAGTCCAGAGGTTGTGGTTAATTAAAGATCCTAATGGGCCTGATAAGTCTTGATTTAAGCTGTTAAAGAGGCAAGCTGGTATATTGTTAGGCCCCATGGAAGCCATGTTTTTAGCTTTAAGGAGCACAGTGGCAACCTGATCTTTGGTAATAATTGGCAGTAGAGTAGTGGAGGTTATTTTTTTGTGGGAAAAAAGGGGGTGATTGGGAGGTGAACTTTTAGCTGAATTTGTCGGCCAGCAGATTTGCTATGTCTTCTGGCTGAGTATAAGTGATGCCATCTACAACTAATTCTGCACATTGTTGGGTGTTGCCCTTAAGATTGTGGACATTACTGAAAATTGCCTTACGGTTATCTTTAGCTTTGTAGGCTATTTTGACGTCAAAGTCTGCTTTCAGATACTTGACAAGTTCCCTGATTTGCTTGTTTAGACTAATGAGGAACGTATTTATCTGTTGTGCACATTCCCTCTTACTTCTCAATAGGATTTTCTTTCTTTTGTTGTACAACATATTAATACTGGGGATCCAGCCAATAAAACAACTACATGCAGAAATAGCAAGTATGTTTCCCCAGCCTAAAGAGACCAAACTACCACCCAGTGCCACTAGATGGAAAATCTATTGACCTCTTGATGTAAAAACAAAGAAAAGTGCTTGCCAGAGTGTAAATGTACACTACTTTATTCAACAGCTAGCTAGCTAGCTAGATAATGAATTCAGAGTAAGTAAATCAGTAGAACAGAATGCAAGGCAGAATGCACTGTTTTTTCAAAATAAGCACAAGGAAAGGCAAATAAATAATTTGGGATATCAAAAGCAGTGTGGAAAAGGGAAGCTTATAGAGCTCAATTTATAGTAAGGGTGGGTAGCTTAAGATCAGGTTTAAAAAGCAGATCAAGGAATGCAGATCAAGGAATGAGACGGTGGGTGGGAAAATAACTAGCAGGGTATAACCAACAGTGCTTGTAGTTTACCAGAGGACTACCTTATAATATGTTTTACCTCTAGCCAATACCCAGTTTTGGAAATACAATGGTTACATCATGCTTTGAAAAATGAACTACATCACAGTTGTAGTATAACTTATCCTGTGACACTGCCTATTGATATTATGTTCTATATACTGTGTAAGTACAGCAAGAGGAGGTTTTACTCCAACAATGACTGATTACTGCACATGTGTGTTTGTCTGTCATGCTGTGTACTGAAGGCTTCTAATACATACGTTATATGTAGCTGTGTAGTGTTATTATACACCTCAATCACCTTCATACCTTTTTAAGAAGAACATCAACATATTAAAGAATGGTGATGTCATTGATATAAATGTCCACTATCACAATTGCAAAACAATATCTCATGTGGTGTGTGCAATGTAGGAAGCGTTGTGTACCTTGCAGTCTTAGGTAGTCTGTTCAAATCCGGCCATTACTCTTTAGTCTCACTTGTTTCTGTATGACTGTGAATAAACTTGTGGGTAACAATGTTGTCACACAGCTATCTGCTGTGTATTTATATGGTTGGGGATTCCTAATACAAGAATTTATGCTAATTTTTCACAAAAAAATGCTTTATTGGATAATAATGATACCATGGGATGAAAGTTGGCTTTCCTATGAGAATTACTAAGGTTTTCTTGAAGCGTGAGGATGTCTGACAATGTTCTGTATGCATTTGCCTTAGTAAGGCATGTGTTGGAATCCGTGATTACCCACATATTGTGCATGATTGCCATTCTCTCATCACAGTAACAACTGCATTATGCATCATGTGTTTGGTTACACACAGCATTAGGCAAGGTGGGTGAGACAGAGACATATAGCAATGGTCTTTTAAATAACTTGCAGGGACAAATATCCCTTGCAGCAATAACATGATGTCATGGCTTCAAATACCCAAATAAGTCTCAGTTGTAGCACCAGCTGCACCATTGTGCATTCGTACAAGATGAAGTAGCTTGTGTCGCCACATAGTCAGTTGTTCAAACCCCCCATTAACTGACTGTAAACATTTTGTGCCGTAATGCTGTAATGCAAGAATGACATCCACAACAGGTATAATATATACAACTACAGTGGGAGAAACTTCCCCATCCCTTTGATCTCATAGAAATTGATTGTAACACAATCATATAATGTAATTACTTCACAAAGGTGGAGTCTCTCAGCTTTGTTAAAACTTCCACTTCTGCATATGTGATTCATACACATATCGATAGTCAGTGGACTTACATAATTTGCCATTCCATTCCAGCAAAGGGTAACATTGTATGAATGTACTGATGTTACACAAACAGCTCTGTATGAAGTTATTATTCTCAAGTTTTACTTTGGAGAAAGAAACATAAACTCATTTTGTTATATTCTGCCAGTGAAACAGTTTTCTATGAATATCATAGTGCGTGTTTTTCTGTGGCACTTGCATTCAGTAAAGACTTGTATAGCATATCAGTTCTGGGACAATGTTGTACAAAACAATGGGAAAAGCTTCCTTGGTCAAGAAAATTTGATATTGCACTGCTCACATGCGTGTGAACATTAACATAGTTATCTCCTTGCCATCATTTTGACAAAATCATATAGTGCACATTATCCTCAAAGGTCCTTTATTACTTCACAGATTAATGTCATTTATTTACGACAAGGTCCAATACTATGTCATGTGGCACAGTCACTACACAGATCTGTAGAGTGTGCAGCATGATAGGCAGAGGTTTGAATCTGATAACATCTGTTTGTCAGATGACTGTGTCAGACAGGAGTGGCTTAAGCAATGAAAGTAGCTATGGCACAGTCAGAGGGCAACACTTTTAAGGCATCCCCCTCCAGGGTAGGGGCTTCACACCCATTACAATAGGAAAGTGTTGTAAGCCCTTCAAGTGTGCACACCATGACATGCACAGTATGCCTATTTCTCTGGTGTCACAGGTTGATACACATCTTTCTGATATCTGTCCTGACATGTCCTCAAGTCTGGAAAAATGCATATGTTGAGTATGCCATTGATTGTTTACAGGCATTGCCTAATTTCCAAATAAGAATGCATTGTATTGGATGTATTCCTCCAAGTAGTTATATTTTACTGTAATTGTTTTCTTCACACTGTACAGCTATAAAAGACATGAGGACTTGCATAACATTTGTTACTGCATGGCATAATGCAAGATCATCATAAAGTATGATTGAGGCTGTGTAAGGACACTTTCTTGTGGGTTTGTGTTTGCATGCTATTATGGCAGTGTTTGCTGCAATTTCTTGTGAGCATGCCCAGTATAATAATGTAGTAGATGTGCTCCATTTATGAACAGAGACCTCAGACTACTGCAGTGTCATCAGATTTGTGTTGTCACTTGCCACTTGTGTATTTTGAATGTTACTATATTACTGTTTAAGATGTACATAAATATAAAACACATGCTTGTCTAATAGATGTGTCAAGGTAATATACCACCCTGTCTATCATTGTCAAATGACAACATATGGTAAAACATGTCCTTTTCTGATGTGCATAACACAACATCAGAATGACTGTTATACAGGATGAAGTGGAGAATACAGCACTATAGTCAGTTATCACACATACATTTCCTGTATATACATAACATATTGCATAACTACTGTGTATATGAATAGCTCTTACTGTAGCCACTGTCTTTGCTAACTGCTGTCTTAACTTGTCATGTTATCAGCATTAATATCAGATTTACTCCCCTTTCTTGCAGTGTTGCATTGTGTCCCTCTCACATCCATTGTTAGCATGTCCACTTTTAGTTATGTATATGGGTAAAGAATTGGGAACAGGATTGTTTATTATTGCATCAATATGGACGTCTTTCTGTTTAAAAAGTAAATTTTCTCAGTTTACCTTCTCCTTGTACTTATGTCTGCACTATTATCATTGTATTCAGTGCACATTCTTCCAGTTTCACATTCCTGCATCTTACTTCTTATAATCGACTTGCTGTTACTTCATATAAGGTGTCCATAATGCTTCCTTGCACCATTTCAAAGACACCAGCACTACTGCTGGCCATGAAATGGTGCTTGGAAATGTTTAAGTGTGATGAGTAGCATGCATCTTCAGTGAGAACTGCTGCTTATTGCACTAATGCACTTTAATCACCTAGGCTTTGCGTGAAGCCTACATGATTGTTAATAAATTCCAGGGACTGTCTTTTTTGGACTGTCTTTTTTTTGTTCATTTTAGCTATATTTCTGACACAGCTAAAACTGCATATTGTTAGTAGGCAACTTGTCTTTAGATAATATCAGATTATTATGCATACTTTGTACATTAATATGTGCAATCTATTCCTCAGGCTTCAACAATATCAATGCCCATTGGTTCAATTGCTAAACTTTCTTTCTGTAGTCCAAGGGATGGATAAAAATAGCCAAGTTGTTGTAGTATTAAGGACAGAATGATGTAGGGCAGAGTAGTTTTCTACCTTTGTCTTTAAAGCTACAACTTACAACCTCAGCCATACTTCTCTTTCATGGTTCCACAACTATATTTCTGACAGACAACAATCTGTCAAATGGGAAAATAATCTATATTGGAGTACCCCCAAGACTCCATCCTTGGACCTCTACTATTCATCATATTTACCAGCAACCTTAGCATGGCCACTCAACTTGCCTCTATCATTCAATATGCTGAAGATTCCTCCCTTATCTGCTCTGCCTCCACTCTTTTCTAGAACTACAACAAAAAATACAAAAATCTTTCCATGACATTGAAAACAATCTCACCTACCACCAATTCATACTTAACCCAAACAAAACAAAACACCCCCCCCCCTTATTATGTACTCTTCAAACAATATTAAAATTAAACCAGTTGAACAAACAAAACTTCTAGGTGTTACTATTGATAACTGTTTACATTTTGACAAACTCATAGCACTAACCATCACAAAAGTACACATTAAACATGACTCACTCTACAGGGCTAAACCATTCCTTACCAACAACTCCAGACTAACCACAGCCAGATCTCACCTACTAGCCACCCTCCTATACTCTTCCCACATCTTTAAAAACCTATGCAAAACAGACTTAATTAAACTAGAATCCTGCTACAACAAAATAGTGAAGTTTGCCACAAATCAGCCTTATAGATCACACCACTGTATTGCACTTCATGAACTCAAGTGGCTTGAATTACCCAATCTATTATTGCTGAACCAACTAACCACTGCCTACTTCATCATACACTATCCTGAAAACTGCCATTCTCTCAAAGACCTAGTTCAAATATATATGATCCACAGGTCTCTTAAGATCCTCTGATAAACGTCTTCTAAAGGTAACTAAATCCAACAACTCTGGTGTCTCATTGTACTCTAACAAAGTATCTAAAACCTAGAACTCAATACTCCAACATATCTTTAACACCACCAATAGTCACAAAGTTAAGCTACTTCTGAAAGAACACTTTAACTTTACCAATCACTGTCTATGCTCATGCACATTCCCTGGTTAATTTTACCTCCCAACCTACACCAACCTCATATTACTTGCCACAGCTCCTTTTTCCCTAGTGATGACACATTTATTTATATATACTAAAGCCTATTTCTCCTGTTTCTCCCATTACCTACTGTTAAAGTTAAGCATGTCATTTCTAACCTAATCACTATGTTAAAACTATAAATCAATAGTTTTTCATTCTGTCTCTTCTTATTCATGCAGACTGTGCTATAATGTGCATACTTGTTGCTGTTACATCTACTACACCTTAGATGGTGGGGTAATTTCTAATCTACTTAGACTTGTTAAAAACTAAAAGGTAAAAATGTCTGTATTTTCTCTATATGCCTATTTCATATGACTACTGTTCTGTAATGTATGCTTTTGCTACTGTGTACACTACTATACTGTACAGTGTTTAATTTCAACTTGTGTGTCTGACCCTTTCATTATTGTAGCATGTATGTATTTATTCAACTGCATACCATCTATATATATTTTTTCTCTTGGAGCTTTTCTCCCCGGGTCTCCACTGAAAGCGCTCCCCTGGCCCAGTCGGACATTACCCGGTAAACAAATGTAACATAAGTAAATAAACAGATGAAACTCAATGTCTTAACTGAGAAGAAATTAGTTTGAATTTCTTACAGCACTGATTACTGATCACTTGCTCTGACTGGCTTAGATTTTGATGAAACAGAGTTCCTGAGTGTGGAATCTGATAGTTAATTAGCTATAGACAGTAAGAGAGGTACACTAAGCTCATACTGTAGGTAGAGAACCAGTAGGTTAGTGGTAGGAGACATGGCTTCATGAGACATGAAAAAACCTTACTGGATAGAGCTGTACTAAGTAAGGTTTATTGTGAATGACATGGCCATCATGGAGCTTCATGGCTCTAAATCTGGAATGTAAAAAGGGCTGGGACCATCATTTATTTTTTGGGTTAAACTGTCCTGAGATCTGCTCTTTGATGTGGATGATTTCAGAATTTAACCATAGGTTAGTGACTTTTTTCTGTTTTTACATATCTTATTTTTATTTAAAGTTCTCAACTGATATGCTGTTAGCCTGTTCTCTTGAAGCAATACAGCTCCAAGAAGGAATGACTGGTATCAACCATGAGTAACCCTTAGAAATACATCATAAAGTTTTACGCCTGCAGCTTCTGTAATAAGACTTTTCAATGTTCAAAACACTTGTCTTTTGTAGAAAATCAAAATCAACTCACATTTAGTTCTAGTAGTTTGATAAGTGGTTATGTTATTTCTAATAGGTTAGGAATACATTTAGAAAATATTATTTTGCTTTTTTTCTGCATATTGACAGTAATATTAACTTTTTCGCCATCTGGTATGAAATCTGCAGGAGTTGGAAAATGGTCTCTTTAGTTTAGATAAGGTACACATTATATTTTGCTTTGCTATGTTTTAGACCCGTCTGCTTCAGATGTTCATGCTTGGTGTCATCCCATACATGTATGTCATCTGTGATATTCACAGAGCCACCTAGACCTTCAGTTATTTCAGCTATGGACTGGTAAAAATGCATTTTTGCTGAGATATTTCAAAATGCATTTTTTGAAATCTATACACGCCAAAAGGAATTTTAAATGTACAATGCTTCAAACTAGCTTGATTTGCCAGAAACCTTGAAACAAATATTTAGCAAAAGACTTAACTGAGCCTACTTCTTTAATAATCTGCCATGGGTAGTGTTACCTTTTATTCAGTTACTGCAATTCTTAACAATCACTACATGCTCTGATTTAATCTAACTTCACAATAGTGTCCATGTTATTTGCTCATTCATTCAGATCAGTTTATTTTGCAATTACAGTAGAAAGATACCGTTCAATTCCTGCTTATTCCTTTCTTTCCTTGCTACTTGTGTAGTCATGATGTGTCACAGAAATAGCATTTGGAGCAATTGTATCCAGAATATCACACAGACAATCAAATAAATCAGCATATTTCTGAAAAAAAAAATCTTTTCAGACTCTACCACATGCTGAACTGGAAATAAATGCACAGATTTGGTTTCTACCCACTTCACTTTAGAAACGTACTCTGTTCTGTTAGTGCTCTTATTCTGATTTTATACGGATTAAAGATGGATTTATACTGGAGTTCTTTGCTTGTCCTTGGACCCTTTTGTTTACTTCTTGTGTTCTACAATTTTTTTAGTGGACCCAAGTTCTGGTACAGGTTGGTGGTTGTTGTGTTTTACTACTCTGTTCTGTTACTTTAATGTACTATATTTTCTTCAGTAAAGTATATTTTGAATTGCTACTTAAATTACCATTTAAGCTATTGTTTTTGCAGACATTTCCATTATTTTCTTTAAAGCCTTTTGAAATGCTTTGTTGCATAATTTTTACAATCATACTTGTTAATATACATGTTAGTTTAGGACCATTCATATCACCTCCTTCTGAATTATTTCTGTGTTATGAATTTGCAATCTACTTCTACCAATACACCATGAACTTTATTAATTCTACCAAAATTATCAAAATCTGTGTCATCTCACATTTTTGCTTAGTTATATGTATTTTCCAAAGTCAGTGTATGACATAGAAGTTTATGTTTTTTTATGTTTGTTAGTAAGTATACTGTTTAATTTTATGATTTTAGTTTATGATTTGAGTTAATCAGGAGGATGAATGTGGAATTTCAATATAGTGCCAAGCAGACAAGGTCTATTGAATAGATTCAGGGATGATATTTCATTCCATAGTAATACCTTTGCCTTAAGTAATAAACTTTTTGATAAAAAAATGTGTTCTCATAGTTTGATATGCTGCAGTTATGCTTCTCAGCAGCACCAACAAACTTTTCAAATTATATGCCCAACAGACTCAAGAGAATTTAAGTCTTGTAAATTAATCTTATTTTTGCCTTGCATACTCTTCAAATGTAAAGGAAGCTCAAATAAATTTACAGATGTAGATATGAGCTTTGCATTCCTTTTTTACTTCTGCAAGTACATCTTAAGCACAAAGTTGCATTTTATAGGTGAATACAAAGTTAACTGCCCTAAAGAGCCGTTTTACAACTAGCTAATAACCCGATATTAGAATCAAACCCTGTACTTCTGGTCAGTGAGGTGAATACCTTAACCATCATGCCAAACTCATATAAATTTCAGATGTGCATTTATTTCCGAGTGCGACATTGGATTGCCTAGTGGCATTGTAGTTCTTTGTATTTCACAAATAAGCTTTTGGCCTCATTTTCCTAATTTTCAGTTTCTGCTTTTATTGCATAAAGCCCCAACAAGTCATACATATATTTTAACTGAGAGATCCTAATTTCACTTATTTTATTTATATTTATTTTACTGATGTAGTGCACTGATCAATATTGTCCAATTTCGGGCTCAGCCCAGAAACTTGCCTTCCCAAGTGTCCTTGCCCTGCACACATCTATGGCTTTATTTAGTGTTTAATTTGACCATTTCTGCAAACTGCATCTGAGTTGTTATTTTATAATGCTGCAAGCAATTCTGTTTCTTACCATCAAGTCATACGTGTCACAAAAATAAGAGCTCATGGTATTCTCAGAACTTCTTTCTGCCTGCACCATTTGCCAAATATGTGTTGCTAAATTAGTATGATGGAAAGAAATTCTGAGGAAAATCTCATAGCTGCCTCATTAGCATGTCTCTAATCAAACACTGCTGAATCAGACTTGACTATGCAGCAGGCTATGCATCACTTTAGCAAAAGCACCACCTCTAGGTGCATGTGCGCACACACACACACACACACACACACACACACACACACACACACACACACACACACACACACACACACACACACACACACACACACACACACACACACACACACACACGCACACACACATGCACACACACTCACACATACACAAATACACACAAATATGCACACATACATCAACAGAGATACACATGCTTCCAGACAGTCTTCCACATATACCCACATCCACTCATCCACAAACAAGTAGTCCCCACAATGCCTCATACTCCTAGAAATGCTGATGTATACATTTGCATGTACATTAAAACACACACACACACACACACACACACACACACACACACACACACACACACACACACACACAGAAATCAATACGATTCTCTACCTATACCTCTACTGTAACCACCTATGCAGCTAGACAGACATACAGACAGACAGATACATCAAACACACACATATGCACATGTGCATGCACTAGCACACACACACACACACACACACACACACACACACACACACACACACACACACACACACACACACACACACTCTGACCACCTCTCACCCCAAGGCTTTGCTGGACTTATCTGTACTGCGAGTACTTACATAAGAGTGAATGGCTGACCAATGTCTTTTGATGGCATTCACTTTTTCCTGTTATTATAAAATTTTACTTGGACAAGAGATACTCCTGATCACTTGGTCAAGTAATCGGATATGTACAACCATTTTCTTGAAGACCACATGGCTAACTAACATTAGCATGTGGCTTCACCTATGAGACTGCTGTTTTAACTGAGGCTCCTGTGTAGGGAACTCTCAGGTGAAGAGCAGTATCTAACGCAGAATCATTACAGTGGTATGGAAACCTTCCAAGGCAAGGCTTCCACATCATGCTTAACCTCTCTTAATCCCAGGGAGAGTCTCATGCTATTTCTGAGTTCAGTTATGCAAGCATCTACAGTCTTTCTTTTATGGAACTTGTTTGTTTGTAAAAAAGTGTTATAAATGGAAGTTTTTCACTGACTTGCAATATGCCTGGATTTTATCTCTTATCACTACTAACCTGTCTTTGTCCACCTGCATTAGGTTTGAATTTTTAAATATCCTTATGGCCTTCTTACCGTCAGTATGTAGGAACATTACACACTTGACTTTATCCATTTTCTCTTCATTTTTTTTTTTGCACAGTGAAATACAGATCTAACTTTTTTGAAACCAAAAGTTTCAATTTTCTGAAAAGATGCCATGCTGATCAAGGGATATTTATGGTTGAAGTACAGGCTGGCTGAGTTAAAATGATGATATTACTGCTGATAAAAAATGTAGTTAAATTTGTGGTTCAGGAGTTTTTTTTATTTTTTTTTTATTTTGCCATTTGAAATGCAAAAAAAAAAAAAAGATTACTTTGCAAATGAGCCATAATTATGACAGGTTGAAAGGGATCAGTTGTCCCAGGTGCAAGCTGTTAGGGGATGTGATAACTAGGTGATAATGATGTGAAAATGCAGTAGTGATATTCATTTATGAAGCTGTAAAGATATCACAGCTTCATAAATGAATACCAATACTGCATTACTGCTTGGTGATAGTGTTTTATTTCTCATAGGCTGATGTGAGATGCCAATCTGGGTAAATGTCCAGTGTACCAGATGACCTTGCTATGGCTCTGATATTCAAGAGTGAATAGCAAAATGAAAAAGCATTATCAAACTGCAAACAATTAGAACTTTAAGAGTGTTTTGGTGAAAATGCAATTCAGGGATTATTTGATGAAATAAAAATATAAAGCCCATGTAGCAGTGTACTCAACAAAAGGCAAGGCTCAGTGCCAGTCCAACAAAACAGTCTCTCAGGCAATATAGCTTTCCAAGGTGCAGAAACTAATTAATATAAAGGTAAAAAATCCAGAAATGGTCAAGTGTCTTCATCCAATATATTGAACTTCTTCAGAACCATTTCTAATCTAGAAACAACTTCAGTGAATAGTTTTAAATAGTCATGTGATTCAATTAAAAGTGTTACTTATTTTTAAAGCTAAATCACCTATTAAAACAAAGTGTTTAAAAAGTATATAAAGCAAGCCATATTCCAAGAATAATGCCAACAAAGTATAACAAAAAATTAAATTATAACACTGTTGCCCTTTTCCTTAAAATAGGAGCAATGGAAATGTGGTAATTAATCCCTGAGATCATAGTGGCATTCAACCTTAGCTGACACTTTAACTCACATACCTCAATCCTATTCTCCAAAAAAGCAGTCCTCTTTCATCTTTCTTAACTCTTTCCAATAAACCAGATAAGAATCTATTACCCTCACCACAGTACTTAATATGTTTAAAAAGTGTATTATTATTATCCTGATTCTTAATGGCATACAAATGCTTATAAATACACTTACGTAGGCTCCTGGTGGTTTTGCCAATATAAAAATAATTACAGTTCTGGCAAATAGCAATGTAGACCAACCCATTGCTGTCACAGTTCCCTACAACTAAAAAATACCTGTTGTGGGGGCTTCCCCACCAAAACATGTCTTTCCTGCAAAATATACTTGCAGTGGGATCATAGTGGCATTCAACCTTAGCTGCCACTTTAACTGATATACCTCAATCTTATTCTCCCAAAAACCTCCTCTTTCATTTTTTTTAACTCTTTCCAATATAACAAATAGGAATCTATTACCCTGATCACAGTTCTTAATATGTTTAAAAAGTGCATTATTATTATCCTGATTCTTAATGGCATACAAATGCTTGTAAATATGCTTATGTAGGCTCCTAGTGGTTTTGCCAATATAAAAATAATTACAGTTCTGGTAAATAGCAATGTAGACCAACCCATTGCTATCACAGTTCCCTACAATTAAAAGTACCTGTTGTGGGGACTTCCCCACTAAAACATGTCTTTCCTGCAAAATATACTTGCAGTAGTGGCACCTTCCATACTTATTTCTACCCCCTATCCATTCTGGGGAGCACAATTGAATATTCAATGAGGTATTTTAAATCATACCCAGTTCTGAATACAAAACAAGGTTTCTGACAAAGTATACTAATAAGTTTGGCATTATTTTAAATATAACCCACTTCCTAGTTAAAATATATTTTAATTCTTGGGCTCATATCCCCCAAACTAGATGACCATAGAATTTGAAAAATAATTCTCCTGGGGTTGTGTCATAGGGTGTACTACCCCATTTTGAGAACCTAGTAGGGGTGTATATCTATTACCCTATCCTTGCAAAATCCCATTCCCTATTCCAAACAGTAGATCCTCCAGGTACCTTCTTCCTAGGAACATTGCAATCACGTCCCCCCAATTCTATCTTAAATAAGTATATTTCAGCACACATTTGCACTGCTCTCACAATCTGCCCCTTAACTATTTTTATTTCTATGCGTAAGGGGTGATAACTGTTAAAATCCAAATAAATAATTGAAAAAAGAGGGTTTCCTATGTAATCTAGATGCAAATTTTTGCTGGACCCTATCTTTAAAAATAGTTCAATTTAAATAATCAATAGGCTCATCAGAATGTGTATGTGTAAATTTTAAAAATGAATTGTTTTTATAAAATTTACAAATTCTTTCTTTTCTTTGTTAACCTTTTTCAAAGAATAAAGATGTCATCCAGAAATCTTAAATAAAGGTACCAATACTCATGAAATCCTAAAGTAAAAATGTGTTTTTTCTCCCATGCATACATAACAAGACTTGCGTATGTTGGAGTACAATTAGTGTCCATAGGTATGTCTTTCACATGCCATCTTTCACTTGCCAAAAATATTCAGACTCAAACACCATAAGGTTATTGTTTAGAATAATTTCCATTGCTTCCATAACAAAATTTGTTTGGTATTCAAATAAATCAGTTCGTAAATTGCTTCTTGAAATAATTCTAAACCTTCCCTGTGCGGGATAGAGGAAAAAAGGTCCACCACATCAATTTTTAGTGAAAACAACATTATCTGTATAGAAATCCTTCCTAATTTCTTAAAAAAATTCCAGGAATCCTTTAAAAGGTAGTCAATAGATCTAATAAAATTTCAAATGAATCTGCTGGGGGGGGGGGGTATGTCATACTATTCTGAGTAGCAACAATAAGCCTATGAGGTGAGTTATTGATATTTTTGTGCACCATTAGGATCCAAAAGATACAGGGAATGGAGGGACAGTCATTGAGCAAAAAATTTAATTTGTCTTCATTTACAATCCCTTGGTACACGGAGTCATTCAAAAATAACTAAATTTTCCTCTGTGCAGTAATAATTTGGTTTAAAGAAATAATTTTGTATTTTTCCATGCCATACAACATTGTTAACATATTACAGTTGTAATTAACCTAATCACAGTCACCATCCTTCCACCCTTATCAGGTATCATTACATGCAGGGAATTGTTACTTCTTAGTTTGCTTAGAACGGCTGCCTCCTCCTTTGTCAAATTATAGAATTTCTTCTTTTATCTGGAAAAAGATTGATAAATGTCCTGAACACATATCCTCTCATAATTTGCTATAGAGGGGTATAAAGTGAATTAAATGTGCTTTTTTTCTTAAAATTTCTACTATGTAATTCACTGCATGTATTACGATCTTTAAATAGAACCTGCAAATGTAACTTTCTGGTGAACAGTTTAAATTCAATTAACATATCTGCTATATCAGCTTTCTCTGATGGGATAAATTTAAATCCCTTTTTTAAAAGTGAAAAATGGGTTTTAGTTAAACTAATGTCGGTATAATTAAATATATTAAATCCTTCTAAGCTCATCATTTTACCACAAAAGATTGAAATTATTTTGTCACTGTTTGTTATTTCTTCTAGTAGTTGCGCCTGCTGTTCTTTCTCCACAAATATCTGTCACCTTGCTCTTCACTCCCTTTGGAGTATGAGGATGTTCTGAAAAAGCTCTCTGTTTGTTTTTATTGGAGATCCTTTCACACACACACACACACACACACACACACACACACACACAAGCGCGCGCACACACACACACACACACACACACACACACACACACACACACACACACACACAAACACACACACACAATGTCTAAACAAAATAGATGGTTAACAGGAATGCAACACTGACCGTCTTTGCGGTTGGAGAATATGCCACTTTCTCAGGGAATGTGCAATGCTGGAGTTAGTATATATAATTTGCAGGTAGGGTGCAGGGATGCAAGGGATCTTGCTGCCCTAAAAAAAAATTATATATATTTTTGAGTTTGCATGTTCCAAGGTTAAGCTCAGCACATGTGCACTGATTAACATTGTGAGTGCTGATTTTTACTTATCATTTGAGCATTTAGTGTATTTAAGTACACACACACACACACACACACACACACACATGTGTGTGCGTGTGTGTGTATCTCTCTCTCTATTTTATATATATATATATATATATATATATATATATTATATATATATATATATATATATATATATATATATATATATATATATATATATATATATATATATATATATATATATATATATATATATATATATATATGGGTTCCATACACTAGATCGAATTTTCACTAATTCGAAATAGTGCATGGAATGCTCACTGCAGTGAAAGTGCACTTAATCGAAAGCGCACTTACGCGAAGTTCAGTACAATGAACGGGTGTTGTACTGAACTTCCATGCAGTACTCACGGACCTTAGGGGTATGGCACAGGTCATAGTAAGGGGATAGCCCATAGGGCTATCCCCTTACTATGACCCGTGCCCTAACCCTAAGATCCGTGACGACTGCAGTGCAGTGCAGTGAAGGACATAGCAATGTCCTCCACTATGGTGCGATAGTCATGAACCTTAGGGTTAGGGCATGGGTTAGGGTAAGGGGATAGCTTTACTATCCCCTTACCCTAACCTGTGCCCTAACCCTAAGGTCTGTGACTATCGCACCATAGCAGAGGACATAGCTTGTTTTTTATGTCCTCCACTGTGCTGTGGTGTTTTCGGTGAAGTGCACTTACGCAAAAGTTTACTTTCGTTAAAGTGAACTTTCACAGAAGTGAGGCTTACTATTACAAGTTTGAAGTAGTGAACTTTCGTTCTTGTAATAGGAATCCAGATATATATATATATATATATATATATATATATATATATATATATATATATATATAGGTAAACACACACACACACACACACACACACACACACACACACACACACACACACACACACACACACACACACACTCACATACACACTGAAGAGGGTGTAATGTATCAGGTGAAGCTGTAATTCATTTTAACACCTGCAATAATCTAGCTCGTTTAGCCTTTATAGATCACTATCTGGTTGTACAGTATTCCTGCAGATATGTTTAGTAATTCTGACTGCATTTCATACATCCATTGATGTTTGTTTATTCTAGGGTCATTGTGTTATCCATAAATGCATATCAGCTGAAGAATAAGGGTGATGTGTATTGCTGTAGTAACTACAGAGGGATACAAATTGATCAACCACTGCATGAAGTTATGGGAAAGAGTAGTGGAAGCTTGGTTAAGAAGGATAGTGATGATTAAAAAGTGTGCAGGTAGAGTAGGGTGGGTGGAGAATAGTGTCAGGAGTGATTTGTGACAGACGGGTACCAGTAAGAGTGAAAGAGAAGGTCTGCAAGATGGTAGTGAGACCAGCTATGTTATGTGGGTTGAAGATGGTGGCACTGATGAAAAGATAGGCATCAGAGCTGACGGTGGCAAAATTAAAGATGTTAAAATTTGCACTGGGTGTGACAAGGAAGGACAGGATTAGAAATGAGTATATTAGAGGGTCATCTCAGGTTTGATTTTTTTGGAGACAAAGCCAGAGAGGCGAGATTGCATTGGTTTGGACATGTGCTGAGTAGGGATGCTGGGTATACTGGCAGAAGGATGCTAAGAACAGACTTGCCAGCTAAGAAAAAAAGAGAAAGGCCTAAGATAAGATTTATGGATGTGGTGAGAGAGGACATGTAGGTGGTTGGTATGACAGAGCAAGATGCAGAGGACAGGCAGAAATGGAAACAGATGATCCACTATGCTGAGCCTAATGGGAGCAGCCAGAAGAAAAAGAAGAAGAAGCTGGTGAACATGCTGCTGGCAATTGGGTAGTTGGAATGAGTTTCAGTTTTGGTCTTAAGCAGTATGAATTATATACATTTCTTAACTAGCACTAAATAATAAAAAAGTGGTACAAAGGAGTTTTTCTTTTTTAGCTGTTTGGAGACAATTAGTTTTCTGTTCAGAGATGAGCTGTTAACATAGAGCCATTGGGTAAACTGCATGCTACAGGACCTATAATGTGTTGCAGGAAGAAAATGTGATGCCAAAGCTTTTAACATTATTCCCCTCCATCCATCCTCAACCCCTTTTTGCACAAAGTGTCAGGGAGTCTCTTCAACACTGACAATCATCTTGAGTGAGGGTTTACACTTCTGGGTAGCTAGCCCTGCTGTGGTAATTCATCAGTACCACACACTTGCATGCTCACACCCAGGGCCAATGTAGAGTGTCCATTCCACCTGTTGCATGTCATTAGAATGAAACCAGAGCAAGCTCACATGAGCACTTTGCACATTATGTACCCCAACCAAGAATCGAACCAGAGAACCTCTTGCTGTGAGGTGACAATGCTAACTTCTGCACCACTGTTTTTCCCTTTTTACACTCTTCCCCTATGCTAGTATCATAGGGGATAAACTGCATATAGTCTGTCTAACACTCTCCTCTCTTTTTATCTTTTCACTGTCTTTGAGGTCTATACTCCTGTGCTCAATTCCTTTTCCCTGTCCAGCAGCACTCTATTC
This sequence comes from Protopterus annectens, assembly GCF_019279795.1. Taxonomy (NCBI): domain Eukaryota; kingdom Metazoa; phylum Chordata; order Ceratodontiformes; family Protopteridae; genus Protopterus; species Protopterus annectens. Next base: position 1,256,577,585 of record NC_056732.1, on the reverse strand, counting down.
ACAGACATCAAACTGTGTCCCTGCAAAATCACAACTTTGCTGCTAAACAAGAAAATTACTTTTGAATAAGCACATTATTCCATTGACTTGTACTGTTTGCTTAAAATCATTGTATAGTGTTAACTTGAGTGGTATGCAGACCAGCTGGGCCGTTATCTGTAGTGACCCCCTTTAACTCCGTGAATCTAGATATGCCTCCGCCCACCTCAAGCCTCAAGCTCCCCACTACCTGAGCTAAATATAACAGTTAGACAACAAGCCTTTACAGGTCGGACAAGCTAATTTGAGATATTACGACTAAACAGCCTTCATCCAATTTACTCACATCATTGTGCACTTTGCCTTAGATATCGTAGATTAGATAGATTAGATAGGTAGATTAGATTAGATTAGATTCCTGATCCCTACATTAGGGATATAGCATATTTAGTTCAAAACCTATCCATAACTTCTACTTACGGCTTCTGTGATTGTTTTTTTTAAATCCTGTGCTATCTGGGTCATCCCATTCCGTTTGCCCTTGCTACACTCAGGATCACTCCGGTCCCCTACCCTACAACTATTCCTGTCCACCCCTACATCAATTACACTTATACTAACGATGCCACATCCACCAAATGCAATCAAATACATCACAATTACATCATGCCACCCACTAACCCCTCCTTCCTCCTACAACTTCTCATACAGTTACAGTCATACACTCCTCTCCTCCCCCATCTTCACAAACCACTAATCCTCCATCACTAAACCCTAAATTCAAACATGCTACTCATTCACATAATACTCCTTTCACTATTAATAATTGCCCTCACTCTCACTACATATCACAACCTTTCCATTTTCTATCTTCAGATCATCCCAGTGATTTGCCAGAAAACCACAAATGTTATGTGGATCAGACAAAATATGAGGTAAAAACCTGGACATTCTGCAAAAATCTGGACAGTTGCGAGGTAGTGGCACAGACACTTTTAAACAACTGCTCCAAAACTGCAGCTTGTCCCCATTAAAATATCTCCCATTATATGTGGCAGTCGAATATTTCAACAGCAAATTTCTAGATATACCAAACACCCTGGCCCCTACAGGACATATTAGATCCAAAACAAATTACTGTCCATGGCTCAGAAAGGAAACCAAACAACTAATAAAACAAAGAGATAAACACTGGTATCAACATCAGGCCAACAAACACAAAGCCTCCCTTGATAACTACAGCCACTTAACACATGTGATCCAAAATACATTACTGTCCATGGCTCAAAAAGGGAACCAAACAACTACTAAAACAAAGAGATAAACACTGATACCAGCATCAGGCCAACAAAACCAAAGCCTCCCTAGATAACTACCGTCAGTTAAGAAATATTTGCAAATAACAAATCAAAGCCAAAAAAAAACTGTACTACTCAAACATGTAGCACAAACATTAAAATAACCCACAGAAATTCTGGGGTATTATCAAACAACTAATGCATCCAGGTCGTGCATCCACCCCATCACCCAATACCCATAACTCAAAAGCAAGTATAGCATCCCATTTTAACTCCTTTTTCATAAACTCTATACTTCTCACTTATAAAAAACTAAAACAGTTTCCAACAAATCACTCATCCTGTAGCCAATGATACCCCTACCACACTCTCCATCCAACCCATCCGAATAGGCAAAATAAACTATTCAGCAAGCTAAAATCTACAACTCATGCCACCAACAAACTACCAAATGACTACCTCAAACTAGCAGCTGATGTCAACTGTTATCCAGTATCAGTCCTGATTAATAGATCCATCTCAGAGCAGTGCATACCTAAGGTTTGGAACCTCTCCTACATAATTCCTCTCCACAAAGGGGACAAATCATTAGAACTCTCCGACTATAGACCAATATCCATACTATCCCTTCATTCAAAAAGGTTAGAAAACTGCATCCACTCACAACTAATGCACCACTTATTAACTAATAAGCTCCTTGTCAACTCCCAACACAGATTTCAGCCATGCCATATTACCACCACTGCCCTGCTTAACTTAAGTAATGTAAACCAGCTGATAAACAACCGCCAAATGGTCTCCTTGATATTTCTAGATATGTCAAAGGAATTTGACACAGTGTTCCATGAGCAGCTCCTACAAGAACCGGCATCCCTTGACATATCTAAAAATACTCTCTCATGGCTCCAGAATTAACTTTCAGATCACCAACAAGCACTCAAGTTGCTAGATGATGTCTCTTCTCTGCTTCTTGTAACAGTAGGTGTTCCACAAGGCTCAGTACTTCGACCACTAGTCTTCTCGGTCCTCACCAATAATCTCCACACTGCAACTAACCTTGCTAGCATCATACAATATGCAGATGACTCCACTGTCATCTGTGCTGCACCCTCCCTTCCACAGCTACAAGAAGTTACCCAAAGATCCTTCATGGCCATCGAATCTTACCTAAATAAATATCAGCTCATCCTAAACCCTAACAAAACCAGACTAATGCTATTCCCCAGCAACTATCACAAAACAAACAACCTCAACCAGGACTTTAAAATCACTTCTTCCTATCATACACTAATTCAACCATTCTCAGAAACTAAGCTACTAGGTGTCACTATTGATAATAATTTATAATCTGACAAACATATATATCACTTGCAATCAAAAAGGCTCACATTAAATTAGGTTTTCTTTCTAGGATTAAGCCTTACCTAACTGACTCTCCCAGGCAAGCAATTACCAGGACCCACCTACTATCCATCCTATTCTACACCTTCCCTATACTCAGAAACATAAGGAAAACTGACTTAAGCAAACTGGAAACATGCTACCAAAAGATAGCCATATTTGCTGCCAACCTGCCCCACAGAACTCTTCACTGCCTTGCCCTACAACATTTCAATAGCTAGAACAACCTAACCTCTTATCCTTAAACCAGCTTACCCTAACCCATTCTATAGTATACCAACTTGACAAATGTCCAGCCTTACACAACCTAGTACAAACACAACTCAACAACAGGACTCTGAGATCCTCTAAAAAACTACTATTAAAATTTACAAACTCTAACAACAGCTTCAGTGACTCTCTTTATTCTAATAACATCTCCAAAGCATGCCACTCCATTTCTTAGAATATACTAAACACAACCAACCCAGCACAGTTCAAAAACCTACTAAAGATCCATCTAAATGACAACTGGCTATGGACTTGCCCCTCATCAAGCTGAACTTACTGTCATCCATCCCCTAACTCAGCCCACCGTCTTGCTCTTTTTTCCACTTACAATACTGATGTAGATATAACTTTCGATGAAATAATTGTATGTTATTGTATGTTATTGGATAAACATTAGTGACTAGAAATTCCATTGTATACTATGCTTTTGCTTTGAACTTTATAACTCTTCTGATCTGTAAAATTGTGTCCAGTTTATACTGTATGCTTTTATGCGGAGCTTTTCTCCCCGGGCCCCCGCTAAAAATGGGCAACCAGCCCAGTCGGACTTCCCCGGTAAACAAATGTTAAATAAATAAAAAATTTACACTGTTCCCCTATGCTGGTATTATTGAAATATTAGACAGAATTAATGTAATGTCCACTGGATTGCAAATTGGTCAGCCAACAGATCCCAGGTTGTGAAAATTGCTGGTTCCCTTTCTAAATGTAAATTTGGTAACTAGTGGGATCCCATAGGGGTCAGTTCTGGGCCTTCTACAGCCTGGCATATATTTTGCAAGCATCCAAGCCAAAAAGCCAATATTTCTGAAGTGTTGTAGACCCCAGGTTTTCTGATGACAATAAACAGAACACTGTTATACACTCATACCCTGATACAAAACAGTTTCAGAAAAGGGGTTGATTATGCACATACAAAGCATATCAAAAATAGTCCCAAACCAAATTAAAAAATGCAGCACAGAATTAGTGACAGATGCATGACTCCATTGTAAGGATTGGGAAATATTCATAATCTCAGCCTATGACTCACAGCAAGGTTGTGATAGTAAAGAAAAGAATGCTTTCAGGTGGCAGTTGTAGGACCTACTAGAAAAAGCAGGACAACATCAGCTGGTGTTGATATTGGCTGACTTGAATACAGACAGAACAGGATATGAAGACTACTTGGGTCCACACTGGGGCAGCAACAGGAATAATGGAGAGACCATTCTAGACTTCTGTCTTCACAATGACTTGATGGCTTGATGGTGGTCGACAATGTTCAGGAAGACAATGCGCCACAAGATTACATATAAGAGTGGTCAACATGCAGCTCAGGTAGACTTCCACCTAGCAAATTAAGGGCATTGAGGTAGAATCAGTGATTGCAAAGTCATCCCCACTGAAACAGTCAGTCCACAGTATAAACTAGTGGTTGCCACAAACAGCTGGAAGCAGCAGTCAGAGAAGACTCTAAGGTCATCAGGGACTAGGCTGAAGACTTGGAAGTTGACTGGAGAGAAAGCACAGGAGTGCAAGGAAATACAGCTCTATCACCTCAGGAAGAAGAGGAAATAGGTGGAGTTAAAACAGAATGGCACACCTCAAAGCAGGCATGCGTGAGGACTATATAAATGATATGTGCTGAGACAGGTGGCTAAATAAGGTAAATAAGGAAAGCTTATGGTGGAATGCAGAAGTCCGGGAAGTCATAAAAAGAAAAAAGGAGAGCAGGAAAAAGTGGGAGATAGAAAAGATGGACTAGGCTAAGAAGGAATACTGGTTGGCTAACAAAGAGGCTAAAGGACTAGCTGCAATAGCAAAGAACAAAACATAAGAGGCACTCTACCAGTTTCTGGAAAGTATCTTAGCACAAAGGAACTCTATCAGTTTGAAAGGCAAAGACAGAAAGATAAAGAAGAGAGTCATCAGACACCTTTCATAGGGGATGTCAGCAACCACTTGCTCAACAGTCTGAAGGACATCACAGGTAGATAGAAGGAATACTTTCAACAGCTTCTGAATGAAGAAAACCCAACTGAAGCTGTGCTAGTCCAAATGGAGTCTATGATGTAAGAAGAAGAGGAGCCCACCCTAGAAGAAGTAATAAATGCACTAAGGAAAATGAAGTCAGGGGAAACAGCAGGGTCAGATGAGGCAACAATAGACTTGATTAAGATGTTGGGTGAGTTAGAGAAGAAATGTCTTCTGAGGGTACTCATAGCAGTATAGAAAGAGAGGTGTATCTCAGATGGCTCGAGAATAAACATTCTAGTGTCAGTATACAAGAACAAAGGGGACGTGCACTACTGTGGGAATTATAGAGGTATTAAACTCCTGGTACACTCATGAAAATTGTAAAGACGGTGATTGATAAATGAATTCACAGAATCTTAGAGAGTAAGGTTGAAGACAATTAGTTTGGCTTCTGATCAGCATGCAGCAAAACTGACCTGATGTTTGCAGTGAGACAGATAGCTGAGAAGAAGTCAGAGATGAAGAAGACCACCAAATGGGCATTCCTAGACTTGGAGAAATAAGATGCCAAATGCTATTTTGGAAAGTTCTGTGATGGTTTGGAGCCCCAGAAACAGTGGTAGAATTAGTGCAGTTTATGTACAAGGACCCAATGACATAAGTATGAATAGTGTTCAGAATGACAAAGGGGTTCCCAGTGACAGTGGGTGTGCATCAAGGGTCTACTCTGAGCCCACAGCTGTTTATACTGATGATGGACTACATTAGTAAACAGGTCAGAGGGGATGGATCAACAAAGCTTCTGTATGAAGATGATATGAAATTACAGGTAAACTCTGATCAAGAACATCAGCATATGATAGGGGAATATAATGCAAAACTGAAGGCACATGGGATGAAAGTGAGATCAGATAATACAGTTGTAATGGCAGTAAATGAGTGGAAATTAGAAGAAGCTGAGAACTTTGGTAGAGGGGGAAAATAGTAGAGCAAGTTAACAGCTTCACTTATCTGGGAGGGGTGGTTGAGGAGAAGGGAAGTCTCTATGAGGAGGTCAAAACCAGAATCAGAAGGGCTGCAGCCAAATGGCAAAGAATATCAGGGGTAGTGTGGGATAGATGAATGCCAAAGAAGGTAGCTGAAAAGTAAGGTATACAAAAAAGTGGTGCAACCAGTACTACTGTATGCTACAGAAACCTGGGCTGTAAAGGCACAGCAGTTGAAGAAGCCAGAGGTGATATTGATGTAGCGCCTGAGATGGATGATAGGATTCACACTGTGGGACAGATGAAGAAATAAGGACATCAGAGCAGATGTCAGAGTACCTCCAATGACAGAGAAGGTCAAAGAGAACAGATTATGGTGGTTCAGGCATTTGGGCAGAAAAGCAGAAGACAATCAGGTGAGGAAGATTATATTAGTTCAACGAACTGGTAAAGACAGAAAACAGGAAGCACTTCAGTGCCAAAGGACACTACAGTGGGGAAAAGGGAATTTACCTGTTTCCCCACTGTAGTTCGATCTCAGAGTTAGTATATTTAGATCTCAGAGTTAGTATATTTAAGTAGCAGGGGTGTGGAGGGCACAGCCCCCCACATGCGGGGTGCAGGGTGGCTTGTCCCCTTGCAAAACAGTGTTTTTTTGTGTTTCCTTTTCTGTGTTTTATTGGTTTGTTGAACCGATATTCGCGAAAGTGCACTTTCGTTTAATATTCCAACTCCAAGATCGCACTACAGTGAGGAAAGGGATGTATTTCCCTAACTGCACTGTACCGCGATCTCTGTACATCCCTTCAAATTTATATTAGTGAATGCACAGGACATTCGCTAATATAAACGTTCGAACATTCAGAATGTACTCATATGAACTATTCGAACATCTGTAGTTCGAATTGTTCATATGCATGCATTCTGACGTCTAGATTTTAATGGTAAACATATATATATATATATATATATATATATATATATATATATATATATATATATATATATATATATATACATATATACACACACACACACACACACACACACACACACACGCACACACACACACACACACACACACACAATATTGCAGTCTGTATGAGCGAAGCAAATGCTCAGTAAAGCGAATGCTCCATTTTTCTCTTTTTTTTTTTTTTCAGCATGCTGATTGCTTTCCATGCGAGATTGGAAATTTACTATTTACTCACTGCTGTGCAATTTTGGAGTTGGTATATATAATTAACAGGAGGGTGTGGAAGGTGAAGGGAGGCTTGTCCCCCCATGTATATATTGTTTTATCTTTTTATATACCATATAAAAAGATTACTCTTTTTTGTACACTTTCTGAAGTGTTCTATATATGCTTTTCCTGTTATTTATATGTCTTTTTGGTCATATTGTGAATCCCAATACATCCCCTTTTCTAGAATAGGGTGCCCTTACCTGTCAAGCAGATTAATTGCTACTAATTCCCCTGGCAAGCTTTAAAACCAGTCTGGATGGGTGATCACAAGTTTTCATTGGAGATAATGGGGGGAAGCTTTACTTAATGAAGGGCATTGTTAGTCTCCCAGCAGTACTGGATAATATAACTAAGCTTCATGATGGCCTCCTTTCTCTGTAAGCTTAGGGAGAACCCATAAACCTATGACATATGTTTTGCATCTGCTGCTCTCAACAGAATGGGTTTTAGTGCAATAACATTCCGGTAGAAAAAAAAAAACATAGCATTCTGAAATGTGCACAGTTTTAATTGTTTCAATAAGGCAAAACAAATGTGCTTTTCCTCATAGAGGAAACAAATGATACATTTTAACAAAGGCAAGTGCAAGGAAAACTCATTTACTAATCCAGCTTCATTCATTCACTCTGTGAGGAACAGAATAAAAGATGACCTTTTTTGTTTACTGTGCTTAAGGGCAAAATAAAACAATGATTGGGCCTAGTTAGAACAGACAATTAGTATCTTATACTGGGCAAGTGCTTTTGTTCAAAATCCAAAATAATGTATTATTTGTTAGTAAAACACTTTAACATTTTAAAATGTGGATTTTACTTTGAAAAAATAGTTTTATTGTTTTGAATGACAAGAAGAAATCCTTTTCAAGAATTTGCCATCTAAAAGCATTTTTTAGAGAAGCAAGTGAGATTGGCTGACCTCTCTGGTTTTGAAGAAGGAAAATGGAAACTCCTGAGCATTTTTCAACCTGTTGGCAACAACGCAGAACTAAAATAATGAGTGTTTTATGAGCTGGTGGCACAGAAATGAAAAAAAAGAGTACAGTTTCTGAAGTAATTATAGTTCAGTGAGAGCTGCTGTGTTGTTATCCAGGACGTAGGCAATATCCAATTTAACTCCCAGGCAATTGTTTCATTTCAAGAGCATTCTGAATGCTTTATAAAGATTTGGATTACTCAGTTCCCTAGATCTAGGAAGAAGATAATTATTTTTTGTCATAGGGGATTTCATTTGTATTTGTTAAAGAACAACTCAATTTAATCTTGATGTATTCTCAGATTTTTGGCTCACTGATAAATTATATTTCTTTAGGTCTTTGCAGTAAGAAATATTGTCTTTAATGGCTATATGCATTATGACAGTCATTGTGGAAACACTACAATAAAATGTTTATTTTTTTGTTTTCTGTATTGTATTTATTTATTGTTGCTGAAAACAGATGCATTTTGTGTATATGGATTCTGATATGTATACTGACCTGTTTGAAAGGTTACTAGTTGAATTACTATGAAAAAGCAATACTGCATTGTGCATATGTGTATATATATATATATATATATATATATATATATATATATATATATATGCATTTGCATTTATATACATATATTTATGTATCTATTATATGAACTGTATATACAGTGACAGGCAGGGATAGACAAATAGATTTTTTGTAAAGTATATATTGGGTATATTTCATGGGGGTCTATATTACCATGTCAACAGGGCTGTTCATCGAACGCCCTTACATTGACACATGTATACCGAACTACCTAAATGTCGAATGCCCACAAAAGCAATTTTTTTTTCCAAGCTGGGCCAACAAAAAACAAAACAAACTGGCAGACACAATGAAGTGGGGGGCTTTGCCCCCCTCCCCCACCCCCTACTTAAATATACCAACTCCAAGATTGTACCACAGTGAAGGCAATGGCAAATTCCTGACAATTGCACAGTGATTTTTTTTCCCCTGGCCTTTCGACATTTAGGTATTTCAGTGTACATGTGTTGACATCTGGGCATTTGATGAACAGCCCTGTCGACATGGTAATATAGACCCTATTTCATGCCACCTGCAAAGTACTTAGCTTTGATTCTACTCGTAAGAAGAATTTTAAACTGTGAAATGAAAGGCGGAAGGTGGGTGGCAGGTGTGTTCATTATGCATGAAAAGAAGAAATTTTTTCTAAAGAAAACAAAAATGATAATGAATAAATAGTAGCAAAACATGAAATTGCAAAAACTAGAAAATGGAGATGCATATGAAAATAATTATGTCTAGAGTGCTCGTGCCAGGTGTAGCCCTTTAGCAGACATATTATATAAAAATGTGATAACATAGTTCAAAGTAAACATGTTATGCTTAAAAGAGCTTCGGTATTTGGGAATACAGACAGTAAAATTGGAGATAACAGACTTTTTTTTTGGCACAGCTAGAAGGTTAATAGCGAAACTCATGTAGCCCACGGGCTGTCATTACCATCCAGCCCATTTCACTGGGTTATGACCTGTCACTCTTGTTCTGAAGTATTGTATATGAATCCTCTAGTTAAAATAGTGTTGCACCAATGAGTGTGGTCTAGTGTAATGTCCAGACTGTGAGAATATATGCCATATTTAGATGTTTCCTGTTGTGTAGCTAGCAGAGACTCTGAAGTTTTGTGATATAGGTCTGTATTCCTGTGGCATGCTGCAAGAGCAGACATCTGTTCTCTCAACTTATCATTCAAGGTTTACACAGTTATGATACCAGTGAGGCAAACCAGCATTGTCACCTGTACCATAGTCCACACAGGTCTGAGGAAAACTGTTCTGAATCCTAAGGTGACATTCTCTACACAACAGCTGTACAGAACTGAATCATTGCTAAGCTTGGTCCATGTATGACTAAATTACTGTAGTTCCTCTGGAAGGTGAGTTTTTTCACTAGTGAATCTTTTATAAACATTTCAAGTGCACAGAAAGGTTCTGGTAAGAAGTGTTGACTTTCTGAGACTCAAAATTCCAAAGAAGGGAAAAATGTCTGAAATACAAAGGGACTAAAACCTCCTCTTTTATAAGGGGACAAAACCCCCTGTACCCTCCATGTGGGGGCAACACCCCCACCCCTAAACCTATATATACCAAGTCTTATAGTTGCACCAACTTGAAGATGGGAAAAATGTCCCTAAGGAAGTGAACCATTGCTGGCACACAATTAAAAATCTAAGTGGAAATGATTTCTTATGGAAAAAAGTGGTCGGTATTATGACGTTTGCCTTTTTTTTTTTTTTGGTCTACTAACATTTAGGTTCATAGGAAGGTACTAGGCTATCTGCCTGAAGGCACGTATAAGCCTAGCCAGAATGTGTTGGCTTTCGCCGCCCCCTTAGATTAGTTCCCTGTGCCTCTATCCAGCAGAACCACTGAAGTGATCCCGGAGTAAACTTTCTGTTTCCCATCCACTTGTCAAGGTTTCTCTTGAAAAGTGTTAGCAAGGAGCTCTGCCTAATGTAGATTGGAATCTTGTTCCAAAGTATGGGAAGTCTCTGGGACAGGAATCTATCCTTCCAGCATGTCCTATTTATTGTTGTGGTGAGGTTTAGATCCTAGAGTGTGTGGCTCGAGGGGATAAGGTTTTCTTTAGGTGGAGCATGTCCATCAATTCTAGGTTAGACATGGCCTTATATATCAGGCAGAGATCACCTCTGAGTAGGCGGTATGCAACCGAGTACAGCTGGAGTTTTTTCAGTCAAGCTGTATAGGGCATCTATTTGAGGCCAGTGATCCTCTTGGTGAGGTACTTCTATGGTCTTTCCAGCTGTTGCAGGTGTCTTGTAAGGTACATTCCAAATGGGGCGTTATACTCTATGATGGGTCAGATGAGTGATGAGTAGAGGGGCACAATGACCTCTTTTGATCTGGATGCGAAGCCTTTTATGATTTGGTGGGCCACATAGAAGGATTTTCTAACCACTTTGGCAATGTGATTATCAAAGGAGAGATTACTATCTACTTGGGTCTCCAGATCCCTTATTACATTTTCCATATTTAGGGGACTACCACCTATGTGGTAGTTTGTGGGTACTTTGTTTTTTCCAAAGGGGATGACTATGCACTTTTTGGCATTTAGCTTGAGGCCATGATTTTGACACCAGTTATGCATCTCAGTGAGACCCTTTTGGAGGATGTCTGTGTCAGCCGGAGAGTCAATTATAGCCCCTAGTTTGCAGGAATCTGTGAACTTGGTTAGCCATAGTCCTCCTGTGCTTGCTAGTACCTCTGAGAAGTATATGCTGAACAGGAGGGGTGCTAGGACTGAGACCTGGGGAACATCACTTGTAACCAGTTTAGAATTGGACCTAGCTCGTGCAACTCCCACCATGTGGGTTCTGTCCGTGAGCCAGTTGGCAACCCATCTTGTGACATAGGGGTTTATGTTCAGGCTGGTGAGCTTGTCTATAATACCAGAATGGGGAATGGTGCCAAAAGGCATTTGCAAGGTCTAGGTAGGCTATGTGTACCACCTTTCCCTCTCTATAGCCTTGGTAATTGTCTCAAAGAAGTCCATCAGGTTTAGGAGGCATGATCTGCCCTTAGCAAAGCCATAATGGGTAGGGTCCAGTGTTTGGAGGTTCCCAATGTCTCTGTTAATGAGTTCTATGATGATGCACTCCATAGCCTTGCAGACCAAGCTAGTCAGGCTTATAGGGCGATAGTTCCCAGGGTCTGTTGTGGCTCCACCTTTGTGGAGTGGAATAACCATTGGTGTGTGCCACTCTATGAGTACGTAGCCTGTGGAGAGGCTGAGTTTGAACAGTGTGTTTAGGTGAGGGGTAGTTCATCTTTGCGCTCATGTAGGATGCAGCCTGGGACACCATATGGTCCCATTGATGCTGTGTTTTTGGCTTTGGAGAGGGCTGTTTTAACGTGAGTGTCTGTGATTCAGGGGCTCTACATTCTGGTATGGTTATGGGCTGTTTTGAGGATGAGAGGGAGGTGAAGTTTGCACTGAACCTGTCTGCAAGGATGTTAGCGATATCGGTCGGTTCAGTGTATTTTGTGCCATTCTGCACTAACTCCGAGCAGATCTGAGCATTACCACTTAGATTCTTGACATAGCTAAGGAATGCCTTGTGGTTATCTTTGGAGTCCTTGGCAATTTTTCTTTCAACGCTCGCCTTGGATGATTTTATGAGAGATTGTAGTTTCTTGCTGATACTGATCAGGGATGTCTTCCCTTCTTGAGATTTTATTCTTTTCTGTACTAGTTTCCTCCTTCTATTGTATAGCTTGTTTATGGTAGGGGTCCACCAGACTGGTTTCCTTTTCTTGGAGGAGTGAGTCTTGGTTTTGCTTGGGATAGCACAATTCATCCATTCTTGTAGGTGCCCGTAGAATGCATTAGTAAAGGATTTTGCAGCTTAGACAGTGTTATCCTTTAGCATGGGGGCTTTGAAACTTTCCACCGCGGTCTTAAGTAATGTGAAGTTTGCTTTTGAAAAGTTTTTCACAGTGGTATCCTTGTCCGGGGGTGAGGGCAGAATGTTGATATCCAAAGTGATTTGTTTATGGTCAGATCTAACCAGTGAGGGGATGACCTCCAGTGTGGAACATCGGTCGCCCATGTTGGTGATGACCTGGTCCAATATGTTGCCACCTCTGGTGGGAGTGTTGACCAGTTGATCTAGGGCATTTGAGTTTATAAATTTTAGGAAATGTTGGGCAAGGGAATTAGTACTTGAGTAGTTCCCCCAGTTAATGTTTGAGTAATTGAAATCACCCAATATTAGGGTGTTTGGTAGGACCTTTATGTTTCCCAGTGTTTCCAGAAATGTGGAATGGGGGTCCTGGGACATGGTGGGTGATCTGTAGCACACTACAATTTGAATTGCAGTTTTGCCTCTTGTTAGTTGCACGTGGATGATTTCTGAAGCATCATGCTGTGTCACTAACCTGGACGTGTGGGTATCCTTGATGAATATGGATACACTCCTGCCTTTTGTATTTCAGTCTGGGTTCTGTTGCCAAAATGTATGGTATGAGTTGTAGCCTGGTAGTGCTGAGGTGCTCTCTGGAGCCTTAAACCAGATTTCTGTTACTGCACATATTTCAATTTTCTCTATACTGAGGAGTGCCTCAAGTGCGTGCATTTTGAGGTTTAGATTTCTGGAATTGAGTAGCATTACCCTCAGTTTTTTATTACTTGTGCTATTTACAGCAGTGGGTTTGTCTTTTGAGCCTTGCCTAAAAAAGGCACTATGGGGGTGGCAAAAGCCTTGGCCAGTATTCGAAAGCCTAAAGGTGACAGGTGCAAGCCATCTCTAGCAAAGCAGCGTGGCTTGTCGAGCATGTGATCCCAGACAAACAGCCACTGGATCTCCTTAGAATGACACCAGAAACTTAGCCAGTTGTTGAAATTGATGATTTTTGCCTTATACCGTGGTATCATTCTTGGTGAGGGCAGGATGCTACTCAGGGTCAGGGTCATACCGGCCTGGGCTATGTTATCAAATGACTCTTCCATGTCTCTTTTCATGTAGTCCAGGGAGGTATGTCTCAGGTCATTCACACCAACATGGACAATGACAGAGTCGTATTTGTACTTGTTCTGGAGTGACCTGAGTGCTTGTGTTATGTGGCGGATCCTGGCACTTGACAGGCAGCTAACAGTAACCTTCTCCTTATTCAGCCTAGTGAGTGGGATGTCAGTGTGCCTGACTATAAAGTCACCTATTACTAGTATGTTAGGTATGTTATTTTGCCTTAAGGGCTGTGATTGCGTGGCACACTGGTTTTGTGAAGTATGTGTTTTGTGGTTTGTGTTGAGGGGTGGAGGTTTCTTGGAAGTCTGCTTTGGAGGTCTCTGTTGCTTTTGCAGATTTTTATTTAGAGCCTCTGTGTATGTTTTTGTGTATTTATTTGTGTTTTCTGCCGGTGCTGGTTTAATGGGTCTGTGTGAGACTGGTGGTGTGATGCATGTATTTTCCTTCTCCTCTTGATTGTCTGATCCAGTCTTGGGTTGAGAGAGCTTAGCCTCCAGTTTGACTGTATAATTGCATCTCTAGCATGTATTAGTGTTTGGTAGTAGGAGGAGAGGGTTGTCTGTGTACATGAGGCAGTTGTAACATTGCCTCAAAATGCCCAGATTCACCAGTTGGACTGGAGTGTACACCTGAAACTGCCCTTTGGACATGTATGGATAGGTACAGTGAACTGTTTTACTGAATGGCTGGTAAAGTCGAATAGAGAGCCCTGTCATTCTGTGCAGTATAGGGGGTCTAGTGCTAGGGCTTATAAGTGCTTGCTATGAGTTTTGAGCAAGTGCCGGGCTGAGAAATGAATGGCTTGAGTGCTTAAGTTGAAAGTTTGTCTAGTTCCAAGGGAAAAATTGAAGAGGAGACTTTGTGGAGCTGGAATAGTTATACCCTAGCTTACCGGTGCTGCCCGGTGCGCAAAACCGGGCAAATACGTTTTTTATAGCAGGGAAATGAAAGAGATAGAAATTAGCCCAAAATGGCCAATAAACTACTCATTTCTGGGCTGAAACCACTCCTCCAGGGACAGATAGGCTGCTCAAAGTTCCTCTCTCTTACAGGTGAACAGAGAAACTTCCTTCTATCCAAGTAAGGTATGGGCAAACACAGAAATTTGTAACACAACCCTAAGTTCCGCACTAACCTGAAAACTGGACTATACTAGCTTAGAAAGGTGGGAAACAAGTATATATATATATATATATATATATATATATATATATATATATATATATATATATATATAGATATATAGATATATATATATTTAGAAAATAAAGCAGATACAATCAAAAAAACACTTTATATGCAGAGAAAAGGATACTTATTGTTATATATCTCAGATCAGAGTTGTAGTCAATGCCCCTAGTAATAAAGTAGGAAGAAACACAAATACAGTAAAAGCAGATGAATAAAGTGAAATCTGATATATATATATATATATATATATATATATATATATATATATATATATATATATATATATATATATATATATATATATATATAAAACAATAGAAAATGAACAAACTGATTTAAACAAGTAACCCAATTAATGAAAAAAAAGCTCAAAACTGAGCCCTGTTCCAGCAGTCTTCAATCAGATACGTTCTAACTGCACACTCCCGCTACTAGGGTGCAGGGGAAGCTTCTCCAAAAAATGATGGCCTGGATCAGTGCTCAAGTTATACAAACAAAGCTAGATTCAGCAGGCCTGAATCTGATCTATGCTACAGCAACAAGGCGCACCAATCTCAGAAAGAAACATTTCAAATAAGCAGGCACAACAAGCCTGTGACCAGAAATTCCCAGCTCAGAAGGGCAGAATCCAGCCTCTCCTCCACCAAGAGTGCAGTCCACAAACCTTAATGTAGAATAACTGGCCTGAAGCCCAAGTGCTTAAACCAGAACTAATACACTTTTAGAATAGCAGACACTGAGCCTTCAATCAGCAATTCCCAGCTTAGAAGGATGTAAGCTACCTGTCCTGCCACAACAGTACAGACCACAAACCTTCTTAATGTAAAACAACCGATATGAAGTGCTTAAACAAAAGATTTAGAATAACAGTAACAATTTAATCAGGCTACTACCAAGTAGTAATAAACGCAGCCGAATAAATAAAATTGAGTACTTTTAAGAAGAGGCAAAAGCAAAATAAAGTAGGACGAAACACAAATGCAGTAAAAGCAGATGAATGAAGTGCACATTTTTTTTTTTGTTAGTAAAATGCAAGGAGAGAGGAAGGAAGAACCTAAGTGGGTTGGCCTTCTCAAATCTTCTCTCTGTATTAAGTACAGTAAACACTAGACTCAGAATATGATCTCACTGTACTCAGTTAAGTGAGCAAATGAGATGGACTCAGGAGGAATGTTTAAATACAGACTTACAGGAGGGGTGGGCAATTTCAGAGCCATAAACACTAACGCCAAAACAAGAACAGGGAGTGTGGGTGGGGGAACTAACTGCAGAGAGACACACAGCACACACTATTCAGTGAAACACACAATTAGGTAACAGAAAAAAAATGAAATACAGTACTTTTAAAACTGCAAGTTTGTACTTAACTTCAGCTTCTAATGCAGGTGATTGTAGTCAAACAAGTCTTTCAGAAGTTGAGCATAAAATGAATTCTCAAACTTTGTGGCTAGCACTTAAGTACAGAGGAAGCCAACAGTTAAATATTAGATAACAAAGAAGTGAGAAGACCACCACCCCCTCTTATAGCAGAGAGACACACATCACACACTATTCAGTGAAACACACAATTAGGTAACAGAAAAAAATGAAATAGCGTACTTTTAAAACTGCAAGTTTGTACTTAACTTCAGCATCTAATGCAGGTGATTGTAGCCAACCAAGTCTCTCAGAAGTTGAGCATCACCTCTAGCATGTCTAGGGAAGCCCTATAGATTTATTGCACTACTTCTGCTATATCAGTGTAGCAGTGTAGATTGCAATATCATAAAGTGTGTGAAGCATATTCTGAATCCACGTGGAAACATGACCTATAAAGTACTACATTTCTGTTTGTGGTTAGTAAACAAAGAAGATCTTGAAATAACCTCCAAAAAATCAACTACAAATATTTTAAAGAATCACAAAGTTATCCTGACAATATTAATTAAATCTTACAATTTCTGGCATTCTGTTCACCGAGGAAGTTAAGTGCATCTAAAGCTCTAGAGGAGGTATCACTGCTAGTTATGCAACTTGGGTTTTAACTGAGAAGGTAAGTTACTGAAATAGGCAGTGCCAGCTGATTACTGAAAAAAAAAATAAACTAATAAGCTCCATACTCAGTTGGATCCCTGTAGAATGCCTTCGGCCAGTCACGCAGTCTGAATCATTTCTTCAATACCCAAGAAGTTTACTTATGCAGTCAAATTATAATATACCTGCTTTAATTATAAATATAGAAAGAAAAAAAATGTTACTGCTGGAAAAAAAGGAAAAGAAACTGCGTAACATACATTGGCCATGCCCAAACAGATCACAGCACCTGAAACCTCCAAGTGAAGTAATTACACCACATTCAAATATGTGAAGGTAGAAAGTCACAGCTTGGTAAGATGAAAGTCATGTTAATGATTTGTATCCATATAATTTAAAATTTGTAAACTGTGCCTCTTAGTTTAGTATATGTTCAGATGAAATATATGAACTATGATATAAAGCTATTGTCTGCTGATACACCAGAACTTGGCCTGAAATCAGTATCATTGATGGGGATCTGCATAGAATCTTCAGCTTCTGGAGGATCTGGCTGATGTGTAAAGGGGGGATGTACCTGATTATCATCTACTGTGACCTGGGTTTGAATAGCAGAATCAGGATCTGGAAGAGATAGCTGACACAGAAGGGAGTGAATGATGCTGGTTGTCATATCTTGGAGGAGGGCAGAGTTTTGTCCCACAGCCCAACTACTGTTTGGCAGATGGTTGCGAACTAGTCTTGAGTGCACAGCCTGCCAAACACACAGGACTCTGGCCAGGCCATGTGTGTCTGTGGAAGCATGAAGATGCAGTATAGCCTGATTTTGTAGATATGGGTGTCCTGCACATAAAATAGATCGTTAATTTGTGTTCCCTAATAAGCTCTATAATCACTATTCTCCATAGAACATCACTGCAAGAAACTTTTCTGTTTGTGCACCAGTAAGGATTTAGAGTTTTTGTGCTTTTTTTGTTTCTTCATGATTGTGCAACTGTACAGTTAGTATATATAAATAAGAGTGTGTGGGGATGTAATGACCTTTCATTATATTTGGTTGAAGTGTAGTTCAGTCTGTTTCATTTGGTTGAAACTTCAAACAGTTTTCTTTCAATAAACTGGGAAAAAACCTGGCTCTCAGACAAAGAGGGCAGTAGAACAAATCAAGAAAAAAAATCAATCCAACTATTCAGGGTGGCCTGCAGGCAACTGACTCTTGTCTTCCTCACCTGGCAGTAAGTTGAGTGTACAACTAAGGTAAAATCCCTAGTAATGGGAGACCCAACATGGAATAATGTCATGTACTAACACCAGCTATGACTAAGACATGAATGGAAGAATAGGTTGCTGGGGAGGGCTTGATGGTCAGTATGGTAATAAAAAAGAAAAAGAAATGAGGAAAAATGAGTATAGAAAATGTCCATATTATTAACGGGCTAGGTTTATAGACTGAAGTGATGCTTCATCATTTTATTAACCCAAGATCAAATGTTTTCATATTTATTCACATCTACATATACAATTCTAATGCATGGCACACTTTTTTTTTACTTTACAACAGCAGTTTGCTGCCTCTCATTACTATTCAAGTAACTTTCACCCCATCCCCCATTTCCCCCCATGACTGGTAATAAATCATCACCTCCTTCCATTCTTCCCTTTCTTTTTCTTCTATCAATGCCATTTTTTTCTTTTTTATACTTTTCCTTACATTATTATCATCATCATCATCTACCCCTTTTTCCCATTTTCGACAAGGTGTCAGGGCATTGCATTAGCTGTCATCATCTCTCCCAATTCAATGTTAGTCTATTACCTTCTTCAACAGCCATGTCTGAATGTTATAGGTCTTCTCTCACACAATCCTTTCATTTTCTTGCTGGATACCCTAATTTCCTCTTGCTTTTTCTTATTTGTCTCAAATCTTCTTCAGCAGAATGTCTTCTGCTTTTCTGCATACATGCCCAAATCTCCTTACATTGTCCAGAAATCTCCTGTCCAGCTCCCCTTTCTATCACTTCCCACTTGCTTTCATAATTCTAGATATTATAATCTTCCCCTCTGTCATTAGTTTTGTTGACCACATTGATTTTTCTGCAAAACCTCTCTTCATTCCCTATGCTCCACATGCAAAATACCCAGGATTCTTATTCCTCTTTTTCATATGCCTTCTTCCAGACTGCAAGAGCCTCTGTCCAGATCTTTTATACCCAGGTAGACTCCTAAAACTTATGTTACATGCCTGCCTCTTCTGTCATGCATCTCCAGCATTTTGAGCCTATTTCCCTTCCATACTTATACACTCTGGGATTCATTAACAATTGTGTAGGCCTCACATAAAGCCTACTTGATTGGAACATGTTAGTGCAATGATTAGCAGCACTCTTTGAATGTGCATGCTGCTCATCTCGCTTTTATGTTGAAAAGTAATTTTTCATGAACAGCAGAAGTGCTTATGGCCATGAAAAGGTGTAGGGAAGCTTGAGCACACAATGTAAACAAAACAGCTTGCCTGTACACAAATCTATTATGTGAGCACACTTGGACAGCTTATACAAAATAAGGGGAAGTTTGTTAAAAGAATTAAGATGTGGGGGAAGTTAAATACGGAGAATGTACACAGAATACAAAGGGATTTAATGCAGAAGTAAGTAAGAGAGGAGGGTAAACAGAGAAAATGTACTCAGATAATGCAGTCAAATAAGTTTATGGTACAAAGAAACATTTTAAATGTAAATACCACCATACTGATGTAATAATAATTAATCCTTTTAGCAATTCTTGAACCATGCACATAAATAAAAATAGACATGTTAACAAAGGTTGTGAGATGGACTCAAAACAACAGTGCAAAAAAAGGGAATAGTTTTGATATAAATATTAATAATATACTGAGTTGAGATAACAGCAATAACAGTGGATACATTAGGGATTATTCATATAAACTGCAGTTATTGAATATGGCATGTATATACAGGGATCGTACATCTGCTAACCCACAGTACTGCTGTAGTCTCCAGTTCATTATGTATAAACAAGAAGTAATAAACCTTACAGCTGTTGTTGCATGCACATCAGAAAGGGACATGCTTCAGACATTTGTTGTCATTCACAACCATAGAACGGAGGCATATTACTGTTAAACCTGTGTGGTGTGTGTGTGTGTGTGTGTGTGTGTGTGTGTGTGTGTGTGTGTGTGTGTGTGTGTGTGTGTGTGTGTGTGTATATATATATATATATATATATATGTGTGTGTGTGTATATATGTATAGTGCTCCTATTAGATGCCCGAAGATGCATTCTTGGTCGAACTTAAAACAACGAAAAGGCAAAATAGTGAAGCAGCTTTTAAGTGAATTCTTTCCCAGGGAAAGAATTTGCTTGGCCACATCCATTACTTTGCCATTTTTGGCACTGTAGTGTGATCTCGGAGTTGGTATATTTAAGTAGGGGGGGTGTGGGGGCTAAGCCCCCCACTTTATGTATTCTTTCAATTTTTTTTTTTCTTTTTTTTTCTTTTTTTTTTTTTGGAACAGATTTTTTTTCCCTTGGAAAAAAATCACTGTTCTGAGCTTTCGAGATTGTAAGCTTTCGCTTACATGGGGTCGATTATTCATCGTTCACTTTTTTAAGCATTCAGTGATATAATATAGACCCATATATAGTATATTCATATGAATTTTAAACAGTATTATAATAACAACACTTAAAATACACAAGTGACAAATGATAACACAGATGTAGTAAATTTCATTAGCTTAAAGTCTCCATTCATAAATGGAGAGCTTTTACATTATGATTATGTTGGGCATGCTGACAGGAAATAACAATGGACCCTGCCATAACTGCACGTAAGCAACACAAACATTTACAATGGACACTGCCATAAATGCATGTAAACAACGCCAACACCCAAGAAAGTGTCCTAACACAGGCCTAATCACACTTTTATGATGATCTTGCATCATGACATACAGTAAGAAATGTTATATAAGCTCGCATGTCCTATAAAGCTCTCTGTCTTGATGAAGACATGCAATACAGAGGCTTATGATTTAAAATGCCTATGAGAAATCAATGACAAACTCAATATTTGCATCTTGCCAAGCTCAAACACATACCAGGACAGATATCAGAAAGCTGTGTATCAACCACTGACACCAGTTAAGTAAGGATACTTTTTATGTCATGAAGAACACCTTTAAGGGCTTACAGAACTTTCACATTGTAACAGCTATGTATCCCCTACCTTGTAAGGTGAAGAACACCTTTAAGGGCTTACAGAACTTTCACATTGTAACGGCTATGGATCCCCTACCTTGTAGGGTGAGACCTTAAAAGTGTGCCCCTCTGCCATAACTGCTTCCTTTGCCTAAGCCACTCCTGTCTGATACAGCAATCTGAGAGACAGATGTTACCAGATTTAAAGCCCTGCCTTTTATATTACATACTCTAGAGAGCTGTTTATTCTCTGCATCTGCCACAGGAGACAGCAATGGAACTTGTCACAAATAACTGAAATTAATGTGAGAAGTAAGAAAGGACTTTTGATGATAATTTGTACAATATTAATTTGTCAGGCTGGTGACAAGGAAGTATAGATGTTAATGTTCGCACAACTGTCAGCAGAGCAGTATCAATGTTTCTTGACCAAGGAAACACCCTAATACTGGGTGATTTCAACTACCCTGCCATTAACTGAGAAAACTACTCGTGTACCTACACCTTTGCCCAACGGTTCTTGGAATTCATAAATTCCAATGCCCTGGATCAACTAATCCATAGTCC
Organism: Protopterus annectens; assembly: GCF_019279795.1. Classification (NCBI taxonomy): domain Eukaryota; kingdom Metazoa; phylum Chordata; order Ceratodontiformes; family Protopteridae; genus Protopterus; species Protopterus annectens. The sequence continues at coordinate 1,256,555,933 of NC_056732.1, read as the reverse complement.
CACTAGGGGCTCCAATATCTTGGACCTGGACATTACCAACATGGGAAATTGATGCTCCACACCAGTGGTCACCCCCTTGTTAGTTAGGTCTGACCATAAGCTAATCACCTTTGACATCCACATTCCACCCCCACTCCTCAGTAAGGAATCATCTGTAAAAAGCTTCTCCAAGGCCAACTTCATGCTTCTCAAGTCAGAAGTTACAAACTTCATGACACTCATGCAGATGGGAACTGAAAGTTCGACTGCCAAATCCTACACTAAAGCACTATATGAGCACATCCGCTCATGCATGAATCGTACCATCCCAAATAGAACCAAGATGCTCTCCTCCAAAAAAAGGAAGCCAATCTGGTGATCGCCTGCCATAAACAAACTATACAACAGAAGGAAGAAACTGTTGCAGAAAAGAGGAAAATCCCAGGATGCAAAAAACTTCCTTACCAGCCTCAGTAAGAAGCTGAGATCCCTCATAAAATCCTCCAAAGCTAGTTACAAAAATAAAATTGCCAAAGATTCCAAAGACAACCACTAGGCATTCTATAGTTATGTCAAGAATCTAAATGGCAATGCTCAGATCTGCTCGGAGCTACAACAGAATGGCATTAAATATACTGATCCCAAGGACATTGCCAATATCCTGGCAGATCAATTCAGTGCCAACTTCACCCCCTTCTCACCCCCTAAAGGGGCCATCTCAATACCGAAAGATTACCAAATTCCGGTAATCATGGCCACACAGGTAAAAACTGCACTCACTAAACCTAAGAATACAGCATCCATGGGACCAGACAGCATCCTGGGCTGTGTACTACATGAAATATAAAATGAACTGGCACCTCACCTAAGTGTCATGTTTAATCATAGCCTTACTTCAGGCTTCATGCCCACTGAGTGGCGCACAGCTACAGTTATCCCACTCCACAAGGAGGATCCACCTTGGATCCTGGGAACTACCATCCCATCAGTCTGACAAGCCTGATCTGTAAGGCCATGGAATGTATTATCATGGAATTTATAAACAAACACATTGGCAACCTCCAAACACTGGACCACACCCAGTTTGGGTTTATGAAGGGCCGATCGTGTCTCCTGAACCTGATTGACTTCTTCAAGTCAGGCTCCAGAGCCGTGGATGAGGGTAAGGCAGTTCACATAGCCTATCTGGACCTTGCCAAGGCCTTTGACACTATCTCCCACTCTGGAATCATAGATAAACTTACTAAGCTGGGGATAAAGCCCTATGTCACTCAATGGGTTGCCAGTTGGCTTACTGACAGAACCCACACTGTAAAAGTAGCCGACTCCAAATCCATCTCCAGGCAAGTGACAAGTGGAGTACCTCAGGGTTCAGTCCTGGGACCACTCTTGTTTGGCATCTACTCATTTGAAGTACAGGCCAACACTAAGGGACTCTGGCTAACAAAGTTCGCAGATGACTGCAAACTGGGAGCCATTATTGAATCCCCAAATGATGTGGACATTCTAGAAAAGGGCCTTATAGAAAAAGATAGTTGGTGCCAGAGCCATGGGCTCAAGCTCAATGCCAAGAAGTGTATAGTTATCCCCTTTGGGAAAAACAATGTACCCATGAATTACCACATAGGTGGCAGTACACTAAACACTGAAAGTGTGATAAGAGACTTAGAAACACAGGTGGGCAGTGATCTCACCTTCGATAACCACATTGCCACAACAATCAGGAAATCCTTCTATGTGGCGCACCACATCACTAAGGGCTTTTCATCCAGAAAAAAGGAGGTCATTGTCCCTCTTTACTCATCCTTCATTAGACCCATCATAGAGTACAATACCCCATTTTGTATGTACCTCACAAGACAGCTGCAACAACTGGAAAGGCCGCAGAAACACCTCACTAAAAGAATCACAGGTCTAAAGCAGATGCTCTATGCTGACTGACTAAAAAAACTCCAGCTATACTCTGTCACATATCATCTACTTAGAGGTGATGTCTGCTTAACATACAAGGCCATGTCAAACCCAGAGCTGTTGGACATGCTACACTTAAAGAAATCCCAATCCATCAGAGCCACATGCTCCAGGGACCTAAACCTTGTCATCACAATGAACAAAACATGCTGGAGGGATAGGTTCCTGACCCAGAGACTCCCCATACTCTGAAATAGACTGCCCATACATGTCAAGCAGAATGCCTCCTTGGCCCTCTTCAAAAGGAACCTTGATGACTGGATGGCCGATAGGAAATTTACCCTGGGGATCACATCAGTTGCCCTGCAAGACAGGGTTCCAGGGAAGTAAATATTGTGGGGAGAAATAGCCAGGGAATTGTTATGGCTAGGCTTGTACAGGCCCTAGGGCCGATAACCTAGTACCAACCTATGAACCTAAGTTGTTTCCATTGTTTTATACATACACTGTCCCAGAATTGAACCACACCCTCTCTGTGTAGATATGCTATGCAAGTCATTATTTAATGCATGTGCCACAGGAGCATTCACACCAAGACATTCGCAGAACAATTATTTCCCTGCCATGAAATTACAAAATAAGTTTATATTTTTTTGTGTAATGTAAACATGGACAATAACAACTTGATGTAGTGTTGTTTCTGTGACATTCAGTGAATCATATAATGCTGCTCTTTGCTGGAATTTGAACAGCAATCTATGAAAGTCTATCAGCAAACGACATGTGTATGAACCACACAGCCATGAGCCTCGACCTATGTGTTCTTACATCATATGACTGCATTGCAAACACTTTGTATGAGATAAAAGGGACAAGGGAGGCTTTTCCTACTGTAACTCTACATATTATAAGAGTGGTGGATGTCATTCAAACATTAGCAGCATAAGGACACACAGTGCTTACAGTAAGTCAATACAGGTTTTGAACACGACTATGTAATAACAGAAACTACATGATATTGTGAAATATGAACACGCCATGATGCAGTTATTGCTAAACTATATTATTGCTGTGAGAGATACATGTGCCTGCTTGAAACATTTGTATGTTCATAGGTTCATAGGTTCATAGGTTTATACTAGGCTATCTGCCCGAGGGCATTTACAAGCCTAGCCCATAGTTTTGTGGCTTACGCCACCCCTTTAGTTTGGAGAAACTATGCCCATTATTTTGCAGTGCCTCTGTTGAGCAGAGACACTGAGGTAATCCCTGGGGTATATCTGCGATCTCCCATCCATTGGTCAAGATTCCTCTTGAACAAAGCCAGCGAGGTGCTCTGCCTCACATATACTGGGATTTTGTTCCACAGCATAGGGAGTCTTTGGGTGATGAATCTATCCCTCCAGCACGTCCTATTAATAGCTGTGTCTAGGTTTAGGTCTCCTGCCCTTGTGGCTCTAAGAGATTTCGATTTTTTGAGGTGAAGCATGTTCATCAAATCTGGGTTTGACATGGCCTTGTATGTCAGGCACAGGTCACCTCTGAGCAGGTGGTAAGCGACTGAATAGAGCTGGAGTTCTTTCAGCCGGGCAGCATAAGACATATCTTTGAGACCTTTTATCCTTTTGGTGAGGAACTTTTGGGGCCTCTCCAGCTGCTGCAAGTGTCGGGTCAGATACATTCCGAATGGGGAATTGTACTCAATCATTGGTCTGATGAGTGATGAGTACAGGGAGACTATGACCTCCCTTGATCTAGATGTGAATCCCTTCATGATCAGGTGGGCAATGTAGAAGGTCTTCCTAACTATTTTAGCAACATGAGTGTCGAATGAAAGGTTACTGTCAACCTGGGTCCCCAGGTCCCTGATAACTTCTTCTGTGCTCAGTGGATTGCCTCTTATATGGTAGCTAGGGGTAACCTTGATTTTCCCGAAGGGTATGACTATGCATTTTTTGGCATTTAACTTTAGGCCATGGCTCTGGCACCAGTTATCCATTTCTGTGAGGCCCTTCTGAAGGATATCTGTGTCAGATGTGTTTTCGACTATGGCGCCCAGTTTGCAGTCATCTGCAAACTTGGTCAGCCATAACCCTCCTGTGTTTGCTTGTACTTGAGAAGTAGATGCCGAACAAGAGTGGGCCCAGGACTGAGCCCTGTGGGACACCACTTGTGACAGGCATTGAGTCTGACATGGCGCCAGGAACTCTGACCCTGTGGGTTCTGTCACTCAGCCAGTTTGCAACCCATCTTGTGACGTATGGGTTTACCTTTAGGCTGATGAGTTTTTCAATGATACCCGAGTGGGGTATTGTATCGAAGGCCTTTGCTAGGTCCAGGTAGGCTGTATGAACTGCCTTACCCTCATCAATGGCCTTGGTGACCGTTTCAAAAAAGTCAACCAAGTTTAGAAGGCATGATCTGCCTTTGACAAAGCCAAACTGGGTTTGATCCAGAGTCTGCAAATTCCCTGTGTCTTTATTTATGAGATCCATTATGATCCTTTCCATGGCTTTGCAGATAAGGCTTGTCAAGCTAATGGGACGGTAATTTCCAGGGTCGGTGGAGGCACCGCCTTTGTGAAGTGGGACCACAGTCGCTGTGCGCCACTCCCTGGGTACGTATCCAGAGGTGAGACTGAGATTAAACAGCTGTCCTAACTGTGGGTTTAATTCCTCGTTGAGTTCGTGGAGTACACATCCGGGGACACCATCAGGTCCCATGGATGCAGTGTTTTTTGCCTTGGAGAGAGCAGTTTTCACCTGGGCATTAGAGATGTTTGGGGGCTACTATCATTTGGTATAGATATATCTCCTTTTGGGGGGGGGGGTGAAGTTTGCACTGAACCTGTCAGCCAGTATGTTGGCAATGTCTGTAGGATCAGTAATCTTCACATCGTTTTGAACTAATTCTGAGCATATCTGGGAGCTTCCTCCCAGGTTTCTAACATAGCTAAAGAAGGCCTTATGATTGTCTTTTGAGTTCTTAGCTATTTTTTTCTCAAAATTTGCTTTGGATGATTTTATGAGAGCTCTTAGCTTTTTACTTATAATGATCAAAGGTGTCTTACCTCTTAAGGATTTAGCTCTATCTTGTAGTAGCTTCCTCCTTTTGTTGTAGAGTTTGTTTATGGCTGGGGTCCACCAGACTGGACGCCTGCCTTTGGTACAAAGAGTCTTTGTTTTGTTTGGGATTGCCTGATCCATGCAGTCCTGCAGGTGCTGGTAGAAGGCATTTGTAAGTGATTCAGCGGCTTGAGTGTTTACCGCAGGCTCGGGGCCTTAAAGGAGACCACACTAGTCTTTAGAAGTGTGAAGTCAGCTTTTGAGAAGTTCTTTACTGTGGTTTTTTGTTTCAGGTGGGGGAGGGATGAGGACCTGCAGGAAGATTAGCTTGTGATCTGATCTCACCAGTGAGGGTATACTTCAGGTGTTGAACATTGTGCTCCCATGTTCATGATGATGAGATCAAGTATGTTGTCTCCTCTTGTGGGGATGGTGACTAGTTGTTCCATGGCATTTGAGTTTATGAATTCCAGGAACTTTTGGGCCAGAGTGTTTGGGCTTGAGTAGTGTTCCCAGTCTATATTTGGGTAATTGAAGTCACCTAGTATAATGGTGTTCGGAGATACATTTATCCCCTCCAGTGTTTTCAGGAAAGCCATGTGAGGTTCCTGGGTTTGCGAGGGTGGCCTGTAACATGCTACAAATTGCAGAGCAGTCTTGCCTATGGTTAATTGCACCTGGATGGTCTCCGATGCATTGTGCGTTGCCACCAATCTTGAGGTGTGGGTGTCCTTGATGAATATGGACACCCCCCCTCCTTTCTTGGTATTGTCCGAATTTTGGGGCCGGAACGCATGATATGAGGTAAAACCTGATAGTGCTGGGGTGCTCTCAGGAGCCTTGAACCAGGTTTCTGTCACAGCACAGACATCGATGTTCTCCATACTGAGAAGGGCCTCGAGTGTGTGCATTTTGAGATTGAGACTTCTGGCATTGAGCAGCATTACCTTTAGTTTTTTTCCATTATTGAGTTCTAGGGTGGTAGGTTTAGAATTTGAGCCTTGCCTAAAAAAGGCACTATGGGGGTGGCAATAGCCTTTGCCAATATCCGGAATCCCAGGGGTGACAGGTGCAAGCCATCCCTTGCGAAGCAGCGCGGCTTGTCCAGCATGTCATCCCAGGCAGACAGACATTGGATCCCCTTTGAATGACACTAGAATTTAAGCCAATTGTTAAAGCTGATCATCTTATCTCTGTATTGTGGCATCATTTTTGGTGAAGGTAGGATACTGCTCAATGTCAGGGTCATACCTGCCTGGGCTACATAATCAGAGAGTTCCTCAATGTCTCTTTTCATGTAGTCCAAGGAGGTACGTCTCAGGTCGTTTACACCAGCGTGGACAATGACTGAGTCATACTTGTACCTGCTGTTGAGAGACCTGAGTGCTTGCGTTATGTGGCGGATTCTAGCACCCGACAGGCAGCTTACTGTGACCTTCTCCTTGTTCAATCTGGTGAGCGGGACGTCAGTGTGTCTGACTATTGAGTCACCAATGACGAGTATGTTTGGCATTGTGTTTGTCCTTGAGGGCTGTGACTGTTTGACACTCTGACTATGTGGTCTATGTGTTGCAGGTGTTGTGTTCTGAGGTGGTAGTTGTTTGGGTGTCTGCTTTGGTGGCCTCTGCTGTTTTGGTAGATTTTTGGTCAGAGCCTCCGAGTATGTCTTTGTGTGATTATGTGTATGATTTGAAGTTGTGATGGTACTATGTGTGACTGGGTATGTAATGTGTGTGGTTACCTTCTCCTCCTGTCTAGTCTTGCTAGTCCTATGTTGAGAGAGCTCAGCCTCCAGTTTGACCGTATAAGTGCATCTCTCGCATGTATTTGTGTTTGGTGGGAGGAGGAGAGGGTTGTCTGTGTACATGAGGCAATTGTAACATTGCCTCAATATTCCCAGGTTCACCAGCTGACCAGGAGAGGACACTAGCAACTGTTCCCACGTCATACTAGAATGAATAGACAAAAAAACTTAAAAAGATTTCAGGGGATGTGGGTGACCGAGAAATGAGGTTAGGTTTTTTTGGGGGTACTGTCTCCAACAAGAGTGCTAACAAGGTGATAAGTACTGTAGTAGTAAGTGCTAGGCTTTACAGATAGAGAATAGTCTACTTGGAGTCAAGTAGAGATGAATTTTGTAGTTATAGGATACGCCTATTAGATCAGTAGTATAGCTTGAGGAAGGTAGTTTTAAGGGAAAATTTGGAGAGTGGACTTTAGATAGCCTGAATAGTTTAAACTTAGCTAACCGCCGCTGCCCTAGTGTGCAACGTTTGCAACTCCGCGCTAAATCGTGCTAACGCGCGTTTAGCGCGTTTTATACCAGGGGGCTGGAAAAAGCTAGAAACTGGCCCAAAACGACCAATAAACTACCAGTTACCGGCTGAAGCCTCACAAAACTGGACAAAAGGCAGCTCAATGCTTCCCACTCCCACTGGTAAGCAAGGTAACTTCCTCCCCCCAAATAAGGCAAGGAAACAGTACACAGGAACTACAACCAAAGCCCAGGAGTCAGCAACTCTGAAACTGGACTAAACTACCTCAGTAAAGCGGGAAAAACAAGAGATATTTTTTTCGTTTTTTTTTCTTTTTAAAAATAGGCAGAAACAGGTACAGCAAACACTTATAAATGCTATAAATCAGCTATTATAGCTTACACAGAAGAATTGCTACAAATACAGTCAAAAAGTAACAAACAAGGATTCCAAGTGCAATATTAAGTTAAATGCAGTAAAAACAGTTTCAATGTAACAGAAAGGCAGGCGAAATACAGTCGCTAGGTATTCAGATGTGGAAAGCAACAGAAAATATACTTAGTATCAAGAAAAGTCGCTTATTCAGCTCTCTGTAGCCTGGATTACTCTGCTGGCCCACGTGGAGTCCGTGCTGAGTAGGTACAAGCTGGAAAACGCGCATTTAGCGCGTTTTATACCAGGGGGCTGGAAAAAGCTAGAAACTGGCCCAAAACGACCAATAAACTACCAGTTACCGGCTGAAGCCTCACAAAACTGGACAAAAGGCAGCTCAATGTTTCCCACTCCCACTGGTAAGCAAGGTAACTTCCTCTCCCCCAAATAAGGCAAGGAAACAGTACACAGGAACTACAACCAAAGCCCAGGAGTCAGCAACTCTGAAACTGGACTAAACTACCTCAGTAAAGCGGGAAAAACAAGAGATATATTTTTTTCGTTTTTTTTTCTTTTTAAAAATAGGCAGAAACAGGTACAGCAAACACTTATAAATGCTATAAATCAGCTATTATAGCTTACACAGAAGAATTGCTACAAATACAGTCAAAAAGTAACAAACAAGGATTCCAAGTGCAAAACAGTTTCAATGTAACAGAAAGGCAGGCGAAATACAGTTGCTAGGTATTCAGATGTGGAAAGCAACAGAAAATATACTTAGTATCAAGAAAAGTCGCTTATTCAGCTCTCTGTAGCCTGGATTACTCTGCTGGCCCACGTGGAGTCCGTGCTGAGTATGTATATATGTATGTACTGTTGCTATATGTCTATTTGTCATGCAGCATTGCCTGCTGTTAGGTATACATAAACACATGTGGTGCATAATGCAGTCATTGCTGTGATTGTAGAATGGCAGTCATGTATAATGTGTAGATAATCTCAGATTCAAGCATGTGCCTTACTAAGGCAACAACATACAGAACATTGTCTCATTTCCTCATGCCACAGTTGAAGGCCCAGTAACTCAGTTAGGAAAGCCAGATGTCATCAAATAGCATTGTCAGTATCAAATAAAGCATTTCTCTGTTAAAAATCAACAGAAGTTCTTCAAAAGAGGAATCCCCAGATATACAGGTACACAGCATATAGCTGGGTGACAACATTATTATCTACATGTACATTTATAGTCACACTGACACAACTGAGTCTAAGGAGTAATAGCTGCATTTGCACTGATTACCTAATATCACAAGGTGCCAAACATTACCGGAATCTTACTCCCATAGGTGATGTTGGTTTCCAATTGTGACAGTGCACTCTTGAATGCAGGACCTCACCATTGTTTAATAGGGTTATGTTTCTGCTAAAAAGAAAAGAAGGTTGTTGAAAAAACATGATACCACTTCACAGATACACATATTGGAAGCCTTCTCTACATAGCACAACAGGCAAACACATACTTACAGGAGGTGGTCATTGATGGATTCAAACCACCTGTTTAGTTACACAGTTTATAAAGAACAGCATGAGCAGCCAGTGCCACATGATGTCATATTACACCTTTGAGCTAGTTCATTTTTGAAAGCATGATGTAATTATAGTGTTTCCAAAACCTAAAGATCCTAGAAATTTAAAGGGTAGCCCTCTGCAGGGGAAAATATGTCTCCTAAGTGGAAGTGATTTTGTTACAAAGCTAACTGTGCATGACTATACACACAATGTCACTATTTAAGCAATGTTGAATTCAAGCCATCTACCTTTATATTTGCAGAAACTAGAGAAGACAGTATTAACCACAAATGTCACAGCAGAAGTCTGAGTTTTAAAGTGAGAGTACACTTATAAAATAATGATTTCATCAGTGTACTGCAGAGATGTTTGTGGTAAAAATTGGGATAAAGGGATGAGGGAGTTCTCTCTCAGTTTAAATGCTTCTCCTGAGGGGAAGTACCTGCAGCATTCCTGGTATGGAAGTTATATGTACTTGCCATTTAAGCCAGACAAACAAGTTTACCCCTGCAAGGATCGGACCTCTTACCTACTGAGTTACAGAACACAGTGTTGGCAACATGCACCAGGAGAAGTCTGTCATTTATAGTGAGATCATTGGCTCATAGGAAGTTACTAGGCTATTGGCCCTGAGGCCCTTATAGGAATAGCCAAGAGTTTAGCCCATGTTTAGACAAGTCAGAACCCAAAGCCCCTGTCCTGCAGGGACACAGGTGGAATCCCAGGGGTGTATTTTCTGTTTCCCATCCAGTTATCCAGGTTACGCTTAAAAAGGGATAATGAGGTACTCTATTCCACAGAAAAGCACAAATGTTTTTACCACATACAAGGCAAGGTTGGAGCTGTAGTTCACCAACAGTTTATTGGACCACAAAATGAAAAAAACATAAGCGCTTTCATTATATAAAATACATAACTTCATCAGATAAAAGCCAACATTCAAATGGGCACATATATATGACTTGTATTGTCACATGACAAACACCAATTAATGAATTAAAGCAACAATGTATAAAAATATAAAAACAGTTAAACAGTTAAGTTTATATAACGAAAGTGCTTATGTTTTTTTATTTTGTGGTGCAATAAACTGTTGGTGAACTACAGCTCCAACCTTGCCTTGTGTGTGGTTATAATGAGGTACTCTGCTTGATGTGGAGAGGGAGTCTATTCCACAGATGGAGGAGTCTCTGGGACACAAATCTGTCCCACCAATAAGTCCTATTGATGTCACAGACCAGGTTGTGGTCTCGTGTGTGGGTTACTTCAGTGGAGCTTGACTTGCGGATATGCAGCAGTCCCATCAAGGCAGGGTCTGAGATTGCTTTGTATGCCAGACAGAGGTCACCCCTAAGGAGTCTGTATGAAACTGAGTAGAGGGACAGGATTGTTAGCCTATCTGTGTAGGGTAGATGTTTGAGGTCCTGGATTCTCCTGGTAAGGAACCTCTGTGGAGATGGTACACTTATAAAAGGATGAACTCAATGGTGTGTTGCAGAGAAGATGTTTGTGGTAAATGTGTGATAAGATGATAAGGGAGTTCTCACCAAGTTAAAATACTTCCACTGATTGGAAGTAGATACAGCATGTCTGTTGAGTAAGTTATAAGTACCTGTCATTTATGCCACACACACAGGATCACCACTGTCAGACTTGCACCACACTTACACAATCTACAGAACACAGTATGAATCAAAAGCACCACAGGAAAAGTCTCTCTTAAGGGTAGAGCGTGCACTTAAGACAAGATGACCTTATAAGCATGTTACAGAGAAGATGTTTGTGTTAAATGTGGGATAAAGTGCAGATGGAACTGTGTCTAAAGTTGAAGTTTCCTTTTCACACTCGAACCACACACACACACACACACACACACACACACACACACACACACACACACACACACACACACACACACACACACACACGCGTGCACACACACACACACACACACACACACACACACACACACACACACACACACACACACATACACACACACACACACTCACACACACAAGAAAGTTCACCAGTGTCAGATTTGAACCACCTACCTATTTACACAACTAACACAGGAGAAGTCTGACTCTTACGGGGAGAGTGCATTTCAGACAGGGTGAACTCATCAGCTGCAGAGATGTTTGTGTTAAAAGTGTAATAAAGTGCAGAGGGAGCTGTGTCCAAAGTTAAAGTTTTCTCCTGAGTGGAAGTGGGCACAGAACATCTGTCATTGAAGTTTTACTTACCTGACACCAGAACCAAAGAAAAACAAGATCACCACTGTCAGATTTTAAACACCTACCTAACTAGTTTCACAATCTAAAGAACATAGTATGAATTGCAAGCACTGTGGGATTTATACAAGACAGTGTTTCCAACAGGGAGCAAGCAGATTAATACAGCAGTAGGATAATGGTGTGTTAATAAAATACATAGCCAATACTTACACACGAAAAAGTCATAGAAAACATTCAATAATTTTTGGTATACATCTGTATTCTAACATTTGCATCATTACAAAAATAATGTAAAGACCTGAGTATTATCTAACCACATTGCATAGGAATGCCTACTTCATAAAGTTCAAATCTGACAACAGATTGAAACAAAGGAGACTGTATGTCTCAGCCTTCACTGTGCTCATGACAACTGTAAAATCCCATAATGTGCACATCTCATCTAGTAGGATAATAAATATGAAACAGTAAAAAGTGATGATAGCGAAGTGTGAAATGACAGATACATGGAAAAAGGGATACAAACAAAGAATGCTATATTTTTCTGGGCCATTTTTAACCATTTTAGTGGTGTGTTACTTTTATGTGTTTCCTGATAAGTAATGTGTCATACTATACAAAATCAAATGTTTCCAATGGGGGGGGGCTGAAAAGTAAAAACGTGGTTAAGACATAAGCAGGGTAATAGTTCATAGGTTCATAGGTATTTACTAGGCTAATGACCACAAGGACTTTTTTAAGCCTAGCCATGCATCCCAAATCTCTGACAAGTTCTGATACCCTTGATAAGTGTACGCATGGGCCTGGGAGATGAACCATTTACAGGTTACCTGTTTACATTAGAGACATAGGTGCCAAACCAGGGATGAATTTCCAGTTTCCCATCCAGTTGTCCAAGTTGCACTTGAATTGGGTTTGGGAGGAACTCTGCTTCACATGGATGGGTAGCCTGTTCCATAGAGGGGTAGCCCCTGGGATACATACATATCTCTCCAGCAGGTCCTATTTATATCACAGGCAAGGTTTAATTCTTTAGAACAGGTAATTCTGATACTGTTTGTTTTGTGGAGATATAGGAGGTCCATCAGAGTATGGGGTTTGACAATGCCCTGTTTGCCAGGCATAGATCTCCCCTCAAAAGCCTGTAGGAGACAGAATACAGGGATAGAGCCTTGAGGTGGTCTGCATAGGGCATATTACTTATGCCCTTTATTGTTTTAGTGAAAAGCCTCTGTGGGTGTTCCATTTGTTTGGTATGCCTGGTTAAGTACATACCAAAGGGTAACCACGAAGACCACGGCTGGAAAAACAAACTGGAACCAACGTTTCTTTTGTTTAACGGTTTTATTGTATTCTCCAAAAGTCACAAAGAAATGGATCAAAGAAGTGAATCAAGCGCTTTCACCCGGGCACTCCCAGGCTTTATCAAGATACTTATGCTGAACAATTCATTTTCTTTAAAAAAAAAAATGGACTAGCAAACATTTTACGTTTGCTCAAGGTACTGTGCAACATAATAACAACAACCATAATGTCCACATTGAACAGTTAGTTACAGAACTCAATAATAAGCTGTATGCATACAGAATGGCCCAACTTGAAATAGAATATTTAACTGAATGTATAAGGGTTGAACGTATTCCAAAGGGTCTACGTTTCAACAAATTACCCAATAATGCTCAGCCTGGTACCAAACTATTTAATGAAATTTCAGTTTTGTTTAACAATACAGGAATTGAAATGTTAAAATTGATGGTAAATGATTATGAATGAAAAGCTACATCTCTGTTAAATGAAATTAACAAACTCAACGAAACAATTGTGAATAACATGAATTTTAGCAGTGTAAAACGTGACTATGAGAATTCATTTAGGGAAGTAGATGACCATTGTAATAGAATAGTAATGAGAAAAATCAGGAAACTTGAAAGAGACTTAGAAGACTATAAAAATGGTACAGCATACTGCTTCATTAAAAAAGGTAGAAATGTGTCAACTAAACCAAACTACCAAGAGGGATTTAATAACAATGAGGGTAATGACAACAAAGCCAACAATTGGGTAGAGGCCCCTAGAAGGAGTGAAAGATTGGCACAGAAAAGTAATTATGCAAACAAACAGGTTTTTCATCAGGTCCCAGGAAGACAAATGAATCGGGAAACAAATCAGTCAGCACAAATGTGGAACAGATTCAGGAGATAACAATTAACAATCCTTTGGTCTTAGAAGTAACAGAAATCAGTGAGCAAGATAACCATTCACACACATACAATTGTTAAACATGACAATTACTCTATTTACAACTTCACAGAAGTAGAAATCAATGAAACATACTTTACTTTATTCACGAAAGGATTACACTTTGTACCTAACTCTTCCATGAACATTACTAAAACCATTATAGATTTAAAATTATTCATGCGACAACTGAATCTGAACATCCATTTTGGTGCCACACAAAACAAACAACATGGGCTTCAAAGAAAGAGCACATTTAACCCCCCACTACACCCTTCCCTGAAAATATATGAAGATCTAGTGGAGAATGAATTCAGAGACCTTAACAAGCAAAGCAAACACAATGAACTCAGGAATTTTCCAGAAGAACTTAACAAACTGTTGACATTTTTAAAAAAAGAAAAAATAAGGGTGATGAAAACTGATAAAGGGGGTGGGGTGGTACTCATGTACCAGCAGGTATATGAAGCTTACATTTACAACCTGTTACATGACACAGAGCAATATACACAGGTATCATTAAATGAAAGGAATATCGCCTATGCTAAAATTAAATACAACTTAGAGGACCACCTCCTACAAGGGGCAATAAATGAACAATTATTTAATTACCTTTCAGTACAAAAACCATTGACGCCTATCATTTTTGGCATACCTAAAGTTCACAAGGGCTTGCAACCCTTAAAATTTAGACCTATTGTAGCAGGTGCAAAAGGCATAACAGAGCCATTGGGTAAATATATTGATATTTTGACCAAAAGTTGCGTTACATCAATAAAATGTTTGTGTAAAGATTCATGGGAATTTTTAAATGGAATAAAAAAGGAATTCTTTTCAGAGACACAATTTATGATTACTATTGACATCATCGATTTATTTCCCAGCATCCCACACACAATAGGGCTTAAATGGTTTAGCAACATGCTGTTAAAATTCACAACCTTTAGTGGCAACACCATAAATTTGTTAGTAGAATTTATGGACACCATTTTGAATAATAATTTTATAATTTTCAATGGAGAGCTATACAAGCAAAATAAGGGAGTTGCCACGGGAACACCTTGTGCTTCGGCATACGCAAATTTGGTGTTACACTTTTGGGAATTGGAACATATCTTTCCATCAGATTGGGCCAAATATATAGTCCACTATAAAAGATTTTTGGACGACATTTGCATTTTATGGAAAGGTACCTATGATGAATTTATGTGTTTTATGGACCACATTAATGCATCCACCAACTTTTTAAAATTTACATATGAAATCAACCCTGATTATTTACATTACTTAGATATCAATTTAATGAAGAACATTGAATCAAATAGGTTCGAATCCAGTATCCACAGAAAAAGTACATATTCAAATATGTTTTTACACTTTGATAGCGGTCACCCCTTCTTTCAAAAAAAGAGTATCATAAAAGGCCAATTGATTAGAGCCTCGAGAATTTGTAATACTGACAGTTTGTTCTAAGCTGAGGTAGAATACCTAAAAACATTATTTCTTGAGAAAAATTACCCTATTAATTTGTTTAACACATTGGTCAATGAAATTTGGATAAAAAGAAAAGACCAATATTCACCTTTACTTGGTAAGGAACTAACGAATATTACAGGCAACAAAAAAACTACAGAAAACAAAGACCACAGAGATCAGGCATTTGCATATACCTTTAATAGCAATAGCGTGGACATAGAGGCCATTATTACCAAATACTGGCCTGTGTTATCCAACAACACAGAGATCAACAAACTAATTCCAACTTTGCCAAATTTTATTAGGAAGAGAAACAGTAATCTCAAAGATCTGTTTGAAGGAGAAATGGCTAACAACACAAACAACAAAAAACTAATGAGAGGCACTTACAAATGCAATGCCTGCAAGCAATGCCCCTACATGCTTAATGATACAGGATTATATTTAAAATCTAGAAATATTGGTCTATACTCTTCAGGCCATCATAATTGCACCACAAAGGGCCTAGTATATCTAGGAATATGCCATCATTGCTTGTGTTTTTATGTGGGAAAAACAGAAAGAACTTTGAAGAGGAGGGTATATGAACATCTATATGAAATCAAAAGTAAGAAAGAAACAAATGCATTCTACAAACATTCATTATCATGTAAAGAAATGGCTTTAAAATTCTTGGTTCTAGAACAAGTTAAAAATGATATTAGAGGGGGTGACTGGGAAACATCCCTAGAATATAAGGAATTAGTATGGCAAATCAAATTACACTCATCAAAAACACCAGGGTTGAATGAACATGTGAGTATAAGCAGTGTTCTTAAGCAGAGAAGAGCCAAATTATAACAAACAAACATACAACAGGAGAATAAAAACAACAAATAAATTTAATACAAAAATTAATTCTTAAATCGGGTTTTAAATTACATTTTTTACATAGGAGTTTTTAAATTCATTTTAAACGCATTAGAAATTCAATAGTAAGAATTAAATAACACATCTAAAAATTAAACGAATTTCAACTACAAAAATGGATATGTTTTCAAATTTATATTAAGTTTAATATCTATAGTAGTAACATTTATACACACTTTAATTCATCTTAACATTAGTCACATTTTAGCTAGGCAATGATTTTTAAGATAATATCTATAACAATATCACACTAGATTCCCTTAATGATTCAATGAAGAATTGTAGATGTTGAAACAAAGTATGTATTTATTTATTTATTTATTTATTTATTTATTTGTGGACTCATATATCTGTAATAGTGAGGTTTTACATGTTCGTCGATCAATCAACTAGGAGATACTTTTTATAAGCAAACGAAGTATTTCTGTATCTATTTATTGTATTTATTTACATATTATGCAAGAGCATATTAGACAAGAGAATGTTTATAAATGTTTATATATGTTTTCCGTTTTAATAACAAGAAGATAACTTTGCTTATTAATAGGAATTTTTAAGTACAAGTCCGTAAAATACTAGTGTTCCATAACGCAAGTTAAGATGGTGCAACTGTATAACAGTTTTATTTTCACTACGAAGTTTACAACGGAACGTTTTCTTTTTAAGCTAGTTCTGCACAGTACCCTAAAATTTCCATTTTAAAGTTTATTTTACTACAAGAATACAAGACTAATTAACTAAATTTATGAAGTCCTTTATAAGTTGCATTAACATCATTCAAGTATTTAAAATACGTAAATTTACACCATATTACACTTTTTATGCTTTATTCATGAGTCATTTTATGAAAGGAGATAGCTTTAAGCATACACACATTTTAGAACATCCTTAATAAAAATGGTTTTAATTAAATAATTAATCAATCAAGGTGTATGTATAAAAGAAAATGAATTGTTCAGCATAAGTATCTTGATAAAGCCTGGGAGTGCCCGGGCAAAAGCACTTGATTCACTTCTTTGATCCATTTCTTTGTGACTTTTGGAGAATACAATAAAACTGTTAAACAAAAGAAACGTTGGTTCCAGTTTGTTTTTCCAGCCGTGGTCTTCGTGGTTACCAAGGAGGTTCGTCCTGCAGTTGTTTTTTTGCTTACATACCAAAGGGTACATTGTACTCAATAACAGGTTTGATGAATGCTGAATACAGTGAAACAATGACTTTCTTGGCATTAGATGCCAGTGAGTTAATAAGATAGGAAGATAGTACTTACAAACAAAACAATAATATAAATAAAACGCTAAATATGTCTTTCACATATTTCTGGATTTAAACACTTGACATTATGCCTAAAGCATTTTACAGATGTGTGAATTGTGTCAACACAACACACAAAAAATGTTACTTCACATCCTTAATTTTTACTAGTTTTAAGGGACAGTCATAAAACAATGATGTAAGAGAGAATGCAGGCATCAGAGCCCTTGAAAGTATGCAAAAATCAGTCTATAGATCTAAGCATGATCTCGGCATGTCACAAAGGAACTACTAATTCATGCAGTTTAAATCACGCAATTGAAGGATAGTGAAAACTTACTGAAACAGAAGGATTGAAAAGAGACAGACAGAGTGAGAAATACCAAGAGTTTTATTTACGGGACATTTAGGAACCATCTTTATGGTGTGTTACTCTTAGCTGTTTTGTCTTATTAATCTGTCATTCCTGTGCAATAAAGTGCTTGCTATAGGGAGCAAGAAGGGTAGGAGAGTAGAAACAACATTAACATGAGCAGGATAAGGGTGGTTTAATAAGCCTCCCTGTTGGGGATGGAATGTTTTTTTTCCTAATGCTTTCTTGCTGCACTATCCAAATGCTATGTTAATGAAATGTTGTAACTGGAGATAAATACAGACATTTGGAGTTAAACATATGGTAGGAATATAAAATTACATTAAATAATTTGACATACAGTTGTAATCAAATCCTTGACACTATAAAAAAATCACTCTATAGACAGGGGAATTATTTCAAAAGACCACACAGGAACTTCTAGTTCTTACATCTAGCAGCCTAAGAACTGTTTGAGTAACTGTTTCATAGTTCCTTTACTCTGTAGTCCAGGTTAGGCAGAGTCCCTCATTGACTCTCTTCAAGAGGAATCTTGAGTGGATGGGAGATCGTAGGTTTACCCCGGGTATCACTTCTGTGTCACTGTTAGACAGAGGCACAGTATACTAACCTCGAAAAAGGGCATAGCAAAATTAATTTAAAATGGGTGGCAAAAGCCAAACACACTCTGGCTAGGCTTATAAATGCCCTAGGGCAGATAGCCTAGTATGAACCTATGAACCTATACATATAGTGCAGTGGATTTAAGCACATTTGCATTAAAGTAACCAGACTAGTGTGGGTGATGCATAAGAATTGAGACTGCATTTACTGTCACTCTGCATTGGTGCACAATGCCAATCTGCGCACAAATGCTGAGGACCAAAACTGAAGGCTTTTTGATGAGCTATGTGCTGTGTGTGATTCTATTTGGGATCAGATGAAATGTGTGAAAATGGGTTGATAGGACAGTGGTGAAAAAGTGGGGCAAGCACATGGTAGGATACAGGGGAAAGAACACAGGAATTTGTAGGATGGTAGAGGGAGAGCACCATAGCTATTCACTGATTCATGTAGAATTGTGCACAGAATGTCATCATCTTGAGAGTCAACACCCCAGGGATGGATGTCAACAACAGAATAATTGTGTATAGTCAATTGGGCCAAATCAAGTGTGTTAAGATGACACACAGGAAATTTGAGAGCTATGTGTAGGTTTTTGTATTTTTTGTGGGACAAGTGTCATTTTTTTAGACTAAGAGAGAGAGAGAGTAATGTGAGGGAATATGAGGGAATATGCTTAGGAATGAGAGGGTCATTACTGTTTCCTATGTCAGTTGCCTGGGTCAGTCAAGGATGTGGCATTGTTTTGGCAATATGATGCAGGATGCTAATTTGAGCAATGAGGCCCTGCTCTATTATACCCGCCACCAGTCTTGTCAGCTTCTGATGGGTGACAACATCACCACCTCCACTAGTGCTGCTCCTAGAGTGTAGCACTGCACCATCATCTGGGGCAGAGCTACTTGATGCAGGCAGAACAGGTAGGACAGGTGTTGTGGAGGCAATGCTGACAGGTTGTAACTCAGATGTGCTGGGTGTCTGCTGCTGCAGTCACCTCTGATGGTATTGTGAGCTGAAGGTAGTGGTGGGTCTAGCTCCCTGTGATGAAGGTAATTTTGTTTTCACTATCAATGTATTCAAAAAAGAGAGAAATGGTGGACAGAACAAAAAAAAAAAAGAGAAAAATCGAGGCTTATATTAATGGCATGTCTCATTATTTTTATTGTTTCAGTGTATAAACCAATATAAGAAATAAATATGTGCACCTTTGCCACATCCAGATATGATGGGAAGGCATAAATGTGTCATAAAAATCAATCAATCAGAAGGGCATCATAGGACAAATAGAACTATGTATTTAATTATGCCATATCAGATATATGCTTCTAAAGTTAATAACTGCATTTGAAAAAATTGAATTGGCAATGTCATGCAGTATTGTAGGTAAGATCTTATAAATATTGTCCTATAAAAAATCGAATGTCTGTTTCTGGGTATTGAAACCACACACAATTAAGCTGATGCACTCATTGCCTGATGCAGTACTTAAGAGACATTGGAGTAGGCATGCATGCTTGATATAGAAGTTAAGGCATGTCTGCTCAAGATTATATACAGTGATGGACTGAAAATGCTTCTTTGTCTTGCATTCAGAGCTGATACATACCTACCCCATGCCTCTCTGAAGCAAGTTAGTTTCTACTTATGCACTTCACATTTTTCTGCTATCCCTTATGCAGCTGTACAGTATAGAAAAGAAAAAAATATATATGACTAATCAATGCTATATCATAGACTGATAATGGGTTGTATAATTACACAGCTGAGGGTTGGTGTTTGCAGTCTTAGATTCATCCTCTCATTGGCTCAGGAGGTCTCACTTGCACATCTTCATCTCACTGTAGTGGCGAAGACATTGCTTCCCAGTGTGTAGAATGCCAGCTGCACTTGAGACAGCCTTGGTCAACCTACTCCAAGCCTCAGCCTTATACTAATATCTGATATAATCCCTCTGTAGCACTTGACAAGGAGTGCCACAAAAATCCTGAACTCCTCAACACCCCACCTTTGTGCTGTAAATGGAACACCATCCCCAACTTCTCCAGCCACGTCTGCAGAGGTCACACTAGAAATATGTGTCTGAATTGGCACCCAATTCAGATCTCACATGTAATAGCTAGTGCACAAAATACATAGCCTTTCCAGACATATTTGTGCAATTGAAGACACAGCAATGACTTGTTAAACACATTGGTATTGATTGGTGTTCATTACATGTAAAAGAATGGAATGTGCAATATATGGCAGTGAGATATGGCCATATTATGGCAGCGAGATTTGTCCATGTGTAATGCTCAGCCTATTGACATATGCTCTAATGTTAAACTTTAAATGCTTTATGGTATTTGTCATAATCATTGCTGGTTGGAGGAAAAATGGTGTGACGTGTGACATATTGGGCTGTTGAGACTTACACACTAGTAAGATTGAATAGTACCAGCTGTGAATGGAACCCATGAGAAAAAGGGTAAAGTGTTAAACTTTGCTTATAAACTGTCAGTGTCACAGGTGAGCTTACTTTTTAATATGGTAATTAGATGTATACTAATTTAAAAATGGAGTTTCCTGTATGTGTGTGCCTTTACATAGTCATGGAACTGCATTTCTATGAAAAAGGCAGTATTTGTGTTTACATATACATTTTAGATGCATGCAGTTGCATAACCTGAGAAATATATGGGGGGTTATGTTACATACATAGTTCATAAGGCATACTGTCTTACACACATGCTTTTGATATCTAATAACTCATAATATTTATAACAAAACTATTGTGCACATCATACTTATGTAAGTACATTCCAAATTAAGTATCATCATTGCCACATTAACATAATGCAAGCATTAATGATACATTTGTTACAGTAAACATAGTTATGATACTCATTTGCATTTATTGTTAGATTCCTAATCAAAATGTTGTGACAAATGTGTTTCTGATCCCCCTGTAAAAATTTCTATGAAATGGGCTTGAATCCTGCATCACCTGTCTTTTTCCTCTAAACTCATTTCCCTTACTCTATTTGCCACAGAGAAAGTTACCTGACAGGTATCTTTTCTTCACTGAGTACTAGCTGGAGTGCTGATGGCCATGCACCAGAGGCAGGCTTGTTTGTTTGCATTTTCTTTTTCCTAAATTTTCCATTTTTTCCTTTGGTCATAAACCATGTTTGTGCACTGCTGAGCAAAGTGCAGCTGCAAACAGCATTATAAAAAAAATCAATAACAGAAAAAAATTTAAAGTAAATTAAAGCAATCAAAGGTTATATCTAGCAATGACCAGAGGAAGAGATGGATTACAGTAAACATTCAACCCTCTCACATCTTGCCACATCAGAACATTAATGTCTAGTACACATTTTCAGAACCTTAGGTAATGCCAAATAATGGAAAAAGGCACAGAAAATAGTTCACATGTTGTTAGCCATGCCTAGAATAGCTGAGTTCCAAACAACAACCCAATCATATAATGAAATGTGTATCAGTATGTATTCACACCTACTCTGTAAAATTATATATAGACTAGATTCAACCCTGCATCAGCTGTCCTCACTTACTATTACCCAGAGTGCTGATGTCCATGCACCAGTACCAAGCTTGTGTGTGCTACAGAAAGAAGCCCAAATTACATTTTTTATTTTTTTTTACTATGAATTGTGTTTGAGTACTACTGAGCAGACAGCAAATGCAAATGACATTATAAAAATCACATTGTATTGCAGGGTAACGCATTTAATGAATTATGTAGCAAGGAGCACAGCAGTTATAGCATTTGCATGACAAATTCATCATTTTAATATATGCTTGCCACACCACAAGTAGCATTTAGGTTACACATCGTTAGGATTTTGTATAATATCAGTTGTTCTGAAAGGGGACACAGAAAGAATGACAGGATGTCATATAAATACTCATGACATCAAAGTTTACAATATATTGAATTACTGTCATTATACATACTTGTGAGATATGGATAAGTTCTCAGGCATATATGACACATATATTCACATTACCAAAAGCATGCTTTTTTATTATCACACATTACAAAATGTTATATGTTACAACATCCATAGCATATATTGCTATTACTGATTCAAGGCCTTTGTAACATCAATTCTCATGGAGTACTACTGGTAAGATTTCTTTCGTTTATCACACACTATAGCCTAATTACTTCATATACAACATTCAGTGTCAGTTTGTATTCTGAATCCAGTCATAAAAATGTCTACAAACTGGATTTTAACCCTTCAATTTGTGGTCTCTTTCTTTATGCTCATTTCACCTACACCTTGCACCACAGATCGAGCTGATAGGTGGAATTTCCTCAAACAGTACTGTCCACAGTGTGGATAAAAGCACAACAGCACCAGTCTCAATTGCACTATTGATGACATTCCAAATTAAATTTGTCAGATTTTACCTTAGAAACTGGACTGCTGTTCACTGCTAGGGACTGTCGCCAGTCATCAGTGCACACTACCAAGTTGAGCACAAAGGATGAAGAGAGAGTAAAATAAAATAAAATAAAGTAAACATCATGAAACAAGTAGTTAAAATGTATATTTGTGATGTTTCCTCTTCTGTTGTCTTGCCACATGAGCATATGCTTCTTAAATATCACTATCTTCACACAAACAGCAGCCTCTCTAGATCTAAGCAATCACACTGAGGCATTAACAACACTCACTTGAGATTATTAACACCATTTGTTGGAGACATATATTAGGAAGAACAAAAAGTAGATTACATATCCTCAATATATGACAGTATATCATTTCACATTACTGGTACAACAGAACCAAATTCTGAAAGTTATCCTTTGTAATTTGCCTTTAGATTTATTTATTTATTTAACTTTTTTTTTACCAGGATAATCTGACTGGGCAACTGGTATCCATTTTCAGCAGAGTCCAGGGGAGAAAAGCTCCATGCAGTGCATAGAGTAAAGTAATAGCAACCTTTTGGTTACACAGTGAAAAATTATATTAACAATTAGGAAACACGCTGTACCTAGTAGATACAATATGTACGATATAAACAATGATCATTGTTAGAACACAGCATTGCAAGGCATTAACCAAGTAGTAATTTGTACAGTATGTATATTGAGCACTGGTAGAGAACAATAACAGTGAACACTAGAAGCATAAGGGGATAAAGTCTTATAGTAAGGTGAGGCTTCAGGGGGTGATTTGCAGTTACAAAAATGGTTAGTGTAAAGGTATGATTTAAGGAGGTTTTTGAAAGTGGAAGTACGGTTCTGTAATCTGAGGTAAAAGGGCAAAGTGTTTCATGTTTTAACAACTTCATTAGGGAAAAGAGATTTGCCAGAGCTGTTTTTACATGGGATTGTATTGATCAGAGCTTTATTACTGGATTTAAGTGTCTATTTCAATTTTAGAAGTTTGAAAGACCAGTCAGGGCAGGGATTTGTCAGGATAGTATAGTATTTGGTGGGCTAGGTTGAGTTGGTGGTAGCATAATATATTAGGAAATTCAAGCCAGTGTAATGAATGTAGGGACTGGCAGTGGTGGGAGTGTGATTTGGCATTGGTTGTGAACCTGGCAATTTTGTTTTTAGCAAGTGGAAAGTTTGTTCAGGTCAGTTTTATTTTGGTTTGTTAGAACTGGGGATGCATAAAGTAATGTGGATAGGAGATGGGTTCTGGATCACACAAGCAGGTGGGCAGGGGTGCTCAGAGGAGAATTGAAGCCCATCATGCCCCTGTTGCAAGTGCCATGGCAGCAGTCACTAGATGCATCTCTCAGGCTGTCATCGGGGCCCAGGCATGTAATGAACGTAATGACTGTAATAACAGACATATACACAGGGTTGTGGATGAGCATGTCCCTTGTGTCCATGGCAATATGAACTTACTGCAGCCATCTGTCAGCATACTGGTGTCATGGATAGGTGGCGGGGGGAGATCTTGTCACTCCTCGACCGTGGAATATCTGTGCCTGAGGGATTTGGTAGACACTGGCCAACAGCCATGTGGCTGTAGGTCAGCACCATGATCACTTGAGGGGTCTATGTGTCCATGCACCATCACATTCCCATGCTGGCAGTACAACCAGCACCACTGAAGGGGGTGTGCTGTCCACACCACAATGCAGCAGGCCATGGGCACATGATCCTGGCTAGTCCCAACAGGGACACCGATCCAGCAGGCAGCAGTTACTAGTGGGGAGTGGAACTGCATCTGGACTTGGCCCTGGTGGTGCCAGTGATACTCTCAGCAGGCCCAGATCCCATGTCTGTGGCCAGAGGCAGTGAACTGTACACTCTGCCATGTATGGCCCACAGCTGTCCAAAATGCATACAAACACACACACATCACCATCAGAAAAGTCACCTCCACACACACACACACACACACACACACACACACACACACACACACACACACACACACACACACACACACACACACACACACACATATACACATACACACACACCACCCCTGCACTGCCCATTTAATGAACACTCCCCAAGCACACACACATGATGTCAACCATGTGGCCCAGCCTAGGCTTCTGCCATACCCACACAGCACCCTGTGCATCTGATGATACCTGTGCCACATCCATCACATTCCCATGCTGGCAGTACAACCAGCACCACTGAAGGGGGTGTGCTGTCCACACCACAATGCAGCAGGCCATGGGCACATGATCCTGGCTGGTCCCAACAGGGACACCGATCCAGCAGGCAGCAGTTACTAGTGGGGAGTGGAACTGCATCTGGACTTGGCCCTGGTGGTGCCAGTGATACTCTCAGCAGGCCCAGATCCCATGTCTGTGGCCAGAGGCAGTGAACTGTACACTCTGCCATGTATGGCCCACAGCTGTCCAAAATGCATACAAACACACACACATCACCATCAGAAAAGTCACCTCCACACACACACACACACACACACACACACACACACACACACACACACACACACACACACACACACACATACACACACACACCACCCCTGCACTGCCCATTTAATGAACACTCCCCAAGCACACACACATGATGTCAACCATGTGGCCCAGCCTAGGCTTCTGCCAAACCCACACAGCACCCTGTGCATCTGATGATACCTGTGCCACATCCATCCCATACATACCATCGATGTAGGGACATGCTTATATGGATCTGATGCATAGGGTGACTTTAGTAGAGTGTAGCTATTTCATGTAAGGTGCTGTCATCTGGCATTTGTAATGGGTACATATCAGAGTGTGTGTTTCATTTTCAGCCATGATGCATTATTGGTGTTAGTAACACTAAGCAAATGTGTTCTCACATGCTGTACTCTGTTTGTGTTCTGAGAGACTGTGTGTCAGCAGGATGTGGCCCTGCAGACATCACCAACAAGGGGTATGGCAGTGTAGTAACACATCGACCATGTCATTGTCAGGGTACAGTTGTATCT
The DNA here is from genome assembly GCF_019279795.1 of Protopterus annectens. Lineage (NCBI taxonomy): Eukaryota > Metazoa > Chordata > Ceratodontiformes > Protopteridae > Protopterus > Protopterus annectens. The sequence continues at coordinate 1,256,530,253 of NC_056732.1, read as the reverse complement.
GTACACATTTCCCAGGTCTGTGTAACAGTTCTTGCATGTGCTTCACAGCTTATAGGGCTGAGGGGTTGTATCCCAGTCTATGGTGGTTGACATTAGCTCTAGTATAGTGGACAATGGTGAGTATTATAGGTGGGACACACCTCAGATTGCTAACACCCTCAACCCCAGAGGATATTGTGTCGACCAAACACACAGAGAATACTGTTCACACACACAAACACACACACACACACACACACACACACACACACACACACACACACACACACACACACACACACACACACACACACACACACACACACACACACACACATGCATGCACAGGATCACAGCTACCAGTGTTGTGTTTGGAACCCCTACCCATCAAGTTGTGGTACCACAGTATTATGCAGTTATTGCAGGTGGCACAGGACTACTAGTGTGATGACTGTTACAAGGTACCTGTAAGGTCAATAACATCATGTGGCCTTGTGGGGTATGGCGATGGTGGCTCTACTGGGAGTGAGAGTAGTCATAATAGTGTTGCATACAAGTCTACACACTCACAACCACTGCCATACACACCAATGCACATGCATGTACACACACACACACACACACACACACACACACACACACACACACACACACACACACACACACACACACACACACACACACACACACACACACACGCACATACACTTGCCAGTACTGACATTAGCAGACCAACCTATCTTGTTATTCATACCATACTATTCCATACTGTTGCACAGGGCACATAGGGCTGATGAATGTCTACAGATACCACTACAGTTGATGTGAGCAGCAGACCTTCTACAGTAGACTTAGGAATATGTATTGTGCGTACCATGGCATAAAATATGAATCCATGCCAATCCAGTGGATGTTGTTCACACAGAAAATACTCTTCTTCCACACACATTGGCCAGGACTGGGAGTAGAACTTCTACTTATCTATTTATTATTACCACATTATTACACATTTATCACATACGCCACTGAGGTTATGTGGTGACACTTCTCCAAAGGTACTTCTAAGGTGAGGGACATCACCAGGCCTTGCAAATTATGACAATGGGTGATGTACTGGGTGAGGGAGGCCAGAAAATGTTGTAACCTACACATTTACACAATAATACACACACATTTGGCAGGACTCATATTAGAACCCATAGCTATGTGGTTGTTGGTATTATAGTGTTATGCAGTTACTGCACACACCGCAGAGTTTATAGTTTGTGGAGTGTCCCAAGGTACCTATATAGTGAATGACATCTACAGCACTTGTAAGGTATGGCAGTGATAGTTGTACTGGGTGAGATGGGCCACCAACTACTTTCACCCACATGTTTACACACTCACAAACACTTTTAGACACACTAATGCACACACACACATTTTACAGTATTGAGATCCATGGGTTCAAAGAGTCATAGGTGTGTACGTGGCAAATAGCCATGGAGGCTTTACAAGGGTAGCCAATGAGAATACACTGGCATCATACCACCTGACGATACTCCCCAGTGTGACTACTGAGTATAGTCACTGGAGTGATTCTCAGGGTGGGTATTCTATTCCCCATCCACTCCTCCTGATTTATCTTGAAGGGGGCCAGTAATGTGCTTGGCTTGACATGTGTGTGTCATCTATCCCATAGTGTGGCCAGTCTTTGGGTTGGGAACCTGTCCCTCCAGCATGTCCTGTTGATTGTGAGGATGGGGTTGAGGTATCTGGAGCATGTTGTGTGGACAGATTGGTTTCCTCAGATGTAGCATTCCTGAAAGGGTTAGCAAGACATGGCTGTGTATGTCAGGCAGAGATCACACCTAAGTAGCCAATATGAGACAGAGATTCATTGCCATTGTTGGAGTCTGTTCATATGGGGCAAGTGTGTAGTACCTAAGATCCTTTTTGTGAGGTACATTTGCAGCCTCTACTGTTGTCGTTGGTGTCCAGTGGGGTATACGGCAAATGGGCCATAACACACATTGATTGGCCTACCGAGGGGAGTGTACAGGGAAACACTATCCTTTTACTTCCCGGATACAACACCCTGAGTCAGGTGACATGACACATAGAAGGACTTTTGGAAGACAGTGGCACTGTGGGGGTCACCATTGTGCTCAGTGTCCACCTATGTTCCCTGTTCCATTATACCAACATCAGTGTTCAGTGGACTACCATCAATGTATTAATTTATGGAAGGCATGACATAGCCAAAGAGGATGGCGGCACATCATCTGGCATTGAGCTTATATCCAGGGTTCTGACAACAGTCATAGGTCTCAGAGAAGCCTTTGTGAAGGATGTCAACCTCACATGAGGGGGTAATAATAACACCAATTTTGTAGTTATCTGCAAACATCGTCAGCCAGGGTGCCTTTGTATTGGGCTGGTCCTTAGAGGTGTGGATCCCAAACATGAGGAAATACAGGTCCACAACCTCTGGGACTCCACTCATGACTTTTGGCAGTCTGACATGGATTCCGCTTCTTTCACACTGTGGGTTCTATCTGTGAGCCAATTTGCAGGCCAGCTACTGATGTAGGTGTGGCTGCCTACCTGAGAGTGTTTGTGTATGATGCCTGAGTGGGGAGTGATATCCAAGGATTAGATGGGCAGCTTATCTTATCTATTCCATACTGTTACATAGTTATTGCATATGGCACAATGCTTATAGGACTGCAGAGTGTCTACATGTCCCTCTACAGTGGATGACAACTGTGGGCCTTGTAATGTGGACACTGGGACATGTACTGGGTGGGCAACAGCAAAAGGTAGCAAAAGCCACCCCCCAATGGATATGGTTCTCACACAAACACAGCAATCCCCCCACAGATAGGATACTGCTCACACACACACTTGCCCGGACTGAGATTAGAACCCCTACCTATTGATTTATTGCTACTCCAGTGTTACACATTTATCTCAAGTGCCACGGAGCTTATAGGGTGAAGGTTGTCCAAAGGTACTTCTAAGGTGAGGAACATTGCCAGTCTTTGGAAAGTATGGCAATGGGTTATGTACTGGGTAAGAGATGCCACAAAATACTTTAAACTACACTTATACCCACTTACACACATTTGCCAGAACTGGGATTAGAACTCCTACATAACTAGTTATTTGTAGGAGAGTGCTATGCAGTTATCACATGTGCCACAGAGCTTATGGGACTGAGGCTTGATGAAAGGGAATTCTAAGGTGACTGATATTTGCAGGACTGCTAAAGTGAGAAAGGGGAAGTATTCTGGGTTTGAATCGACCCAAAAGCTTTAACTTGTAAACACACACAGTTTGAAATTTGCCAGGACTGAGATTAGAACTCCTACCTAACTAGTTATTTGTACTACAATGTTATACAGTTATCACATGCGCCACAGAGCTTATAGGGCTGAGGTCTGACAAAAGGGACTTCTGAGGTGACTCATATCTGCAGGACTGCTAAAGCAGGGAAAGGGCAAGTGGACTGGGTTTGAATGGACCCGAAAGCTTTAACTTGTAAACACACATGCCTTAACATTTGCCAGGAGTGGGATTAGAACTCCTACCTAACTAGTTGTTTGTACTATAATGCTACACAGTTATCACAAACACCACAGAGCTTACAGGGCTGAGGCTTGATGGAAGGGGCTTCTAAGGTGACTGATACCTGCAGGACTGCTAAAGTGGGAAATGGGAAGTGTACTTGGTTTGAATGGGCCCAAAAGCTTTCACTTGTAAACACGCACTTTGACATGAGTGAGATTAGAAGACATACTTAACTAGTTATTTGTACTGTAACATTAAACAGTTATTGTACATGCCACAGAGCTTATAGGGCTGAGGCCTGATGAAAGGGACTTCTATGGTGACAGACATCTTCAGGACTGCTAAAGTAGGGCAATGGGAAGTGTACTGTGTGGGGAAGGCCTGTTCATTCCTAGATCCTACTGACATTTCTCTAAGTGTATGAGCATGCGCAGTGTGACCTTTTATAGTACATGTGGGTCTCCATTCCATGGATTGTTGTACTCCAGTCTGGTTTGTTTTGTGCTACAGCCATACCTCTCAACCTGTTGGTGCAGGATATCTGGAGATAGCCTATCAAAATGGGTGGACAGTGGGCCATATGGTGACTGTGACTATTTCTCTCAGTAATGTATGGGTTGCTAGGGTTACAGGGCTTGTTTTAGCAGAGATCTGACATATATGTCGATTGACACTGTCATGCATTATTTTAGCACCTCGTGACATACCTCCTCATATAATCACAGTGATTTACCAGAGGAATACATGATGGATGATGCACACACCAAAAATATGGGCCAAATGCTATACACTCTGGCACAATCCAGCCTGTTGAGAGGTGTGCCTATGAGCAATTGACTGCTGGAGCTGTGAAACAGTCCAGCACCTTGGTGATATATTACAGTGGTGGAATCTCTGTGCATTTCTGTTCTGGCCTGGTCTGATTTCCAGTCCACAGTTGGGTAATATAAGTCAGACAGGATCAGGGTGACAGGCAGACTTAGGATAGATTTGTAGGGGATAAGGTATGGGGGTCCTAGGTCAGATATGTTTGCCTATAGCTACCAGTGCTTTGCATAGGGGTCTGCTCAAAGGTTGACTGCACTTGGAGGGTCTTGTGTGTGTGTGTGTCAGACTTGATCAGCCAGGAGATGTGTGTTTGCCTGACATATATGTATGGCCCACCTCACTTTGCTTGGCTAGCCACATTTTGGGGTCAGGATGTTGCATAGGACACAGATGCCTGTGAGACCCCCATGGTATCCCAGTTGGTCTTTGGAAAGTACCTGTAGCTACTATTCTTAAGGCTACACATACCTTGGTATCCACTGGGATGGGTTCCCCTCTGTTGGTTCTGGTATGAGGTGAGACTGGCACAACTCAACAAGTTGCTTAAGTATGTCCCTGTCCACCCTCTAGCACTCTACTATCTCCAGATCATGTAGCTTCTTATAGGTTACCCTGGGTCTGAATACCCTTCTCCTTCTCCTCCTCAGTCTGAGTTGATTGTCAGCATTATCCTCCTCACCACCCTCAGTCTCAAGCACATACTGATAAATCAAAGTAACAGCAGCCCCTAACATGTGTTGATAGTTTTGTCAGTTTAAAATTCTCCCGAATATGTACACCAGTGGTGTAGAGTTTGCATAAAAAAACAAACTGGAAAGTGTTTGTATAGTTTATAGTAGTGTGCTGGGCTGCTGCTTGTGTAATTGGCTGATTCTGATACATTATACCTGCCAGCTATGGTAGTTCTCCTTGATTGCCTTCCTTCTCCTGTTTCCTCTTTCCATTTACTCCCCATTTAAGCCCTGACGTGCACCACACATTCCTGCTGCTCAAATGTAAATGGTTCTGCTATTCCCTGTGGGGTTTTTTTGTTTGTTTTAGGCCCAGTGCATGCCGTGCACACCAGTTTAGCTAAAGTAAACACTTTTAAGTAGAACTTGCCCTTCCTGGACGCAAACATGCTCTGCATCACATGTAATAAGAAAATACAGCCTCAGACACACACCCTTCCTTAGCTGTGCTTAGCTAAGGGCAAACAAGGGACACTGAGCTCCATTGTGCTTACAACAAGCATGACATACCCCCTTTTCATGTTAGCTGCTCCTCCTGTCTACACAGTAGTGATAGAGCACCTACATGGTTAGGTGCAGTCTGACAGAAGAAATTTGTGATTCAGTATAAAGCCCCTCATTTGCATATACCACTGCCTTACTCCATAGTTACCATACTTAGGCTGGTCCTTTCCCCTTAGCAACCACTATTCCCTGGTAATGTTTTCATTCTGCATGCCATTGACTACAATGGCAAAATGCAGATTTCTGTAAAAATTTATTTTTCCCCCTTTTTTTATTTTCGGCACGATCCCATTTTCTTGTCGCGGCCCGATGCTTAAACAGCCGAGATTGGCCAAAAAAAAAGTTTTATTTAAAAAAATTAAAACTATATTTCATGGCAATGGCCATATATTTGTCCATTGGCATGCCTACTAAATATAATACATGCTTTCTTCTGAGCTGTCATGACTCCTTTTTCTCATTTGCAGAAATGTATTCAGCTAGTGACTGAGTACATTTCTGCAGGTTACACTATTCCTGCATGAACACCTGCCTGCTTGCTGAATCACTAATTTACCTCATTTGCATGTTTTTCACCAGCTAATTAGGTAATTAGCATAAGGCAGTGGTATTCGTGCAGGAATAGTGTAGGAGCGATCGTGCACATCCCAGGAGCTCTATACTGAATCGCTCGGTGGACATACTGTGTGCAGCAGCTCCTGCACTATTCCTGCATGTCATGCAGGACTTACTGAATCCCAGGGATAGCTATTAATCACATGTGCCACAGTGGAATTGTTGTCACAGCTGCTGAACTCCACGTATTGGAAGTCATTAAATCAGATGTACTTTATTTGCCCATAATTTTTATTTGATAAAATGGTTGTGGGAGGCCTCTGCCACTCTATATGAATACAGTAGAATTGGGGGGGGGGGGGAGTCATTCCTGCAGAACAGTTAAGGACACAAATGGTTACAGTAAAGTGTTGCTGGTTTTGAAAACTTTCCTAAGTGCTGAGAAAATCATCACCATAGTGGGATCAATGAATATGCCAGTTGTCGTATGTGTGGTTATGTGAAAGCACATCATCATGTGCATGAATCAAAGAATATGTGTCCCTGTAATTACTTACAAATAATCTTGCTGTATGCTAGACAACATTGCCTAATGCTAGGTATACCCAAACACACATGTGGCCCCCTGTCCTTGTCACTGTGATGGAAAAATAACCATTGTGTACAACATGGAGATAATCCTGAATTGAAATACATGCCTTCCTTAGGCAACAACATACATTACATTGTCTGATGTCCTCAGTCCTGAGGAGGCATCTCACTACAGCTGGTATCGAAGGACAATCTATTCAAGTGACATCATCAATCTTCACCATAGCCTTTTAAAAGGAAAGTTAGAATAACATTTTAGAGGATCATACAAGAAACAACATCTGCACATGAACATAACACATATGGGTGACAACACTGTTAAGTTTACTGTAAGCACCAATGTCACGATTTAAATCATATACCTAACATCACAAGCTAATAAAGGTTTGTTGAAACACAAGCGCCACTTTAGATTTATTTTACAACTCTGGCACTGCACATTTCAAAGGATGACATCACTACTGTGTGGTACTTTGATGTTCCTGCTAAAAAGTATTTAAACAGCACAAGAACACTGTATAGATATACACCATACATGCATTTGCAGCCTGTTCTGCGTGTAAGATGAGAAAACAAGCATTCACAGAAGACAGTCAGTCCTCTGCTTCAACTCCCTACCTATCTAATGACAGAGTCAGCATGAAAGTGTATTATAGGCACACTCCACATAAGAAACCTGACTGCATGTGAGCCACACTATATTTTTGAAGTAATGGCATTAGCTGTATCATGCACAAATAACTTTTTATAGTCATGTGGGACTGTAAATTTTGTCAACACTAAGAGGTGCAAGACACTCCTGCATCCATTTACACACACACACACACACACACACACACAAATGCACACACAAATGCACACACACACACACACACACACACACACACACACACACACACACACACACACACACACACACACACACACACACACACACACACACACACACACACACACAGTCATGAGTTTCTCAATGCTGTATTTGAATTCCTTACCTATTTATTGACACAATCTACATACAAGTGTATTATAGGCACACTCTACAGGAGATTTATGACTTTAGTGGTGTGAAAGTGCAGGTGTGTTGCAGACAGTATGCGTTTGTGGACAGAGGAAAACCTGGACATGGAATTGATCTGACCATGTAAATGTTTTCCATGAGTCAGAGTCAAATAAGGACAGTTGTTGAATTAATCCTCCATTGATGCTATGGTCCCACCATGACATACATGTTGACTGTTGTAAGTTTAAAACACTCTACCTATCTTGTTACAATACTTAACACAAGCACCACTGCAGAAGTCTGTCTTCTACATTGTGAGAATGCACTTTATAGAGGATAACATCAGTGTTGTGTTGCAGAGAATGTGATGGTGGGAGAAGGGTCTGACTGCTGTGGGAATAGAGCCCCCTACTTATTTTATTTACTCAATGTAGAGGACACAGTATGTAAAGCAAGCACTATCAAGGAAGTCTGACTTTTACAGTGTGACAGTGCACTGTACATAGGATTAGTTTCTCATTCTGTGTCAGAGAAGGTAATGTGATGTTGAAGTTTTTGTGCATATTTGTTGATATGAAGGAGTAAGTGCAATCTTCCGATAAACATTAAATACATACTGCTGACTTAGGTCAGCTACTCTGGAACATACTACCCATACTCTACTCTGGAACAGACTACCTATCTATGTCAAACAGAGCTCCTCATTAGCACTCTTCAACAAAAATCTTGAATGGATGGGAAATAGAAAATTCACCCCGGGGATTACTTCTGTGGCTCTGCTTGACAGAGGCACAGGAAAATAATTTTTTTGGGTGGTGAAAGCCAGGGTACCTTTTTGGCTAGGCTTATATAGGCCAATAGCCTAGTACCTACCCATGAACCTATGCTGTCCTTAATGTATATTACAGAACTGGGACTGATATGTATCTGTTTTACATAGATGACACACACACACACACACACACACACACACACACACACACACACACACACACACACACACACACACACGCGCGCACACACACACACACACACACACACACACACACACACACACACACACACACACACACACACACACACACACACACAAATACACACACACAATGCTAATGATATTAGCAATGGTATCTGCTCATGCATGGTCACTGTACATGGACCATACAAAACAATTCTTAATTTTGCAGTGCAGCGGGTCTAAGTAATGATGTGTACCAAGGCTATATGTAGGTGTATGTCATTTAAAAGTATAAGTGCTGCAGTGCAGACATAACTGTACAGAATGAAGTGCTCAGTCAATTACACAGTTCACTTGAGTACATTATAGCAATAACCCACGCCTGGGTGTGGGTAATGCTAAATTTACCCATGGTTGGCGTGGTTTGGTCCCGAGGGGGAAGCCCGAGGGACCAAACAAAGCCAACCATGGGTAAATTTAGCATTACCCACACCCAGAAGTGGGTTATTGCTATTATACCATGACATTATTTAAGAAAAGAAACTATTACTTTTCTTAAATAATGGCATAGTATAATGCCTGTTTACTGCCCTTCCGCAGATGTCTGGCATCCGCGGCAGTTCTGATGTACTGCACGCCTGCACAGTACATCAGAGCTGTGGGCAAAAGCAACGGAGAAAGCAAGATCTCCGTTGCTTTTTTGCTATGTTAAATGAGTTTAACATAGCGAGACAGCTTTAAAATAAGCAACGGAGATCTCCGTTGCTTATTTTAAAGCTGTCTCGCTATGTTAAACCCATTTAACATAGCGAGACAGTGTTTTAAAAAGCCGAGTTATACTAATGGAAAAAAGTCCGGGCAACCGGACCTTTTTCCATTAGTATAACTCGATTTACAACGGGCAGGCTGGCCAATCAGCGTGCACGTTTTGGGGGGATCATGGTATAATAAGCAATTTCCACCTAATGAAGTAATAAAATCAGGTAACAAAACTTATCTTTGTCTTTGTAAAAAATCTCTTCCTAAAGCACAATGCTGGGAAACATTTTTGCACAGATATTGACAAAGTATAAGTGCATGAACAATTATACTTTGAGTGTGGGACTTGAAATGTAAAGTAGCTGTGTTCAGTGTTGTCCAGTTGTGCTTTATGCCAACCTTTGTACAATTAAGGAGCAGAGAGAAAATGTTGTGATTGTGATTAAATATAAAACATGTCTTCTTTACTGAACATGTTGCAGATATACATTGTACATGTTCGAGTCTACCTTTGACATGTGAGGGCCAAAGATTAACTCAAAATAAATTATTGCCCTTGCCTTCCCCATTTGTGTGACATTAATGTGGTTAGCTGTCTGTAGTGCAAACGGGCTTAACAGTGAGATGTAGCCATCAGCACTCTAGAAAGTACTGAGTGCAGAATATTCACCTGTCACTTAACTTTCTCTGTGGCACAAGGCTTAAGCTCAGTGAGCTAAGTGAAAAGCAAAGTTTAAATAGGGTTCCAGTCCAGTATCCAGAGCATTTTATAAAAGGGTGTCAGAATGCAATCATCATAAGTAAATTTGAGCATGACTGCAAGACTACATACAAATGACTCTCCTAAATATGTTGATTGCCCAAATTGTGTCAGTAATGCCTACTAAAATATTTTACTTATTTGAAGCTATGCTTCAAGGGAAATCACAAGTTAGTTGGATTTACAATTTATCAAACATGACAAGGATGGTATGTATTTATAAATAATTATTATGACTGCACATATCCTAACTATGTATGTAGGGCAGGATGGCTTGTGAAGTGTGGACATTATGCTTCCTCACAGTAAGGACAGTAGCCAGATGATACAAGGTGAACATTTCATATGTCATCTGACTAAATATGTTCCAGTATAATGTGATGAGACACTAGTGGTGATGAGGGCACAGAGATGGAGAGACATATAACTGTTTTATGGCATATGTATGAATACCTCTATGGTGTGTTTGTTTTACTTGCTTCCTCATTCTGTATGTGTCCTGCTCTGTACCATTAAGTGCTTGATATAGGAATAGAAAAGGTACAAGCTTGACAGTAACCAATACATCCACATACATCTGGTTGAAGAAGATGTAAGAATTTGGAAACATGATGTTGACACAAGGAATGTGTTTTGTCTATAATGTAGTGCACACTTACTCAAGTAATATTAATATGTAGAAAAATTACATTACTGTATAACATATGTTAGGATTTGAGCTTTTGGCTGTAGAAATAAAACTTTACAGACAGGTTGATTATTTAAGATCAACACAGAAGAGCTCATGCTATACTAACTTTCTATCACACATTGTGAGAAACACCCACTCCATGTTCAACAACGTCATTAGGTAGGCAGCAGTATACATTACACTTGTATCAGTTATAGTCTTCCTTACCCTTTATGTGAAATCCAGCACTCTGATACATATGGAAGGGTAAGTGTTTCACTATTTATTAACTGAATTCTGTTTTACTATAGTGCAGTGGATGTATTGCTATTTGCATTAAGCTAACTGTGGCAATGCATTCTAAGGCAAAAACTCACCACATTTTGCAATAACATTTGAAATTCCATTTAGTGTCACATACTATACTTTGCTTGTTGCCAGACCTCATACAAATTGTGAGAACTACAACAATATAAAACAGGAGGGGGTACACAGATGCGGAGGCAACATATACATATGCAAGAGAATTATGAAGACGGGCAGTAAGGGGTTCACCAAATGCTGGATTTGAAGCATTGTCTATACTCGTACAAGGCTGCCAAGGCCTGGAATTCCTTACCTGTATTCATCAGGTATATACCCTCCCTCCCATCTTTTAAAACCACTCTGAAAAAGTTTCTAGCTAAAATCTGGCTCTGTTTCTGCTCAAAACCAGGATAAACTATATCCCTAAATGTGAACAAGTACCCTTTCATTTCATATACCTCCTTACTCTCCCTTCTTCACTTGCTTCCTTACTGCTATGTAATTGTCCTCCCTGACTCACTCTATAAATATACCATAAGCCTGTTTTCCTTCACTTCAGATTGCAATTCCTATTTGTATTATACTCACTTACCTTTAGTTTCTCTACAAACTGTTTAAAATTTCTCTAAATATTAAATGATTGTCATATACCTTGTGTCGATTCTTAACTAATGTTTTTTATATTATGTCTAATGTGTTATAAATATTTAAACTGCAGATATTTTTGTTTTATTTTTGAAGATTGTAAAATATTGTTATAAAAATGTTTTGTAATAATTTGGAGCTTTTCTCCCTGGGCCTCCACTGAAAATGGGCTTCTACCCAGTCAGACTTTCCTGGTAATCGAATGTCAACAAATAAATAAATAAATGCCAATAAGATGAAAAATTAAGTTTATAGACTTGATCATTATCTCAACACATCACAAAGGAAATCCTACCCCACGCATGTCAGAATCACACCATTGAAGGGACAATGATAACCCATTCAGCCAATGGAGGGTGTGTGTATTAGGCTTCAGCATAGTAATGACAGTATGAAAATGCCATGACATGACATTTGCATCCATTAGCCTAATTAATAGACAGATGGACAGACACATATCAAAGGTTAGTGTTATAGATCATTAATGCACATCCTTATGGTGTGTCCTCATTATTCATCTTTCATGCTCTGCATCATTGACAGATGGCACTGGGGATCAAACCGTTGTAAAAGAGGTAAAACCTGATTAAGACATTAGTAGAATAAGGGTGGTTTACTAAATCTTCCTTATGGGCATGGATGTGTTCGCAAATGCTTTTTTTGCAACAGTATTCAAAATCTGTTTATTAAAGGTTATAAATGGATAAAAATGAAGATGTACATTATGAAACATATCACTGAAGTATTACATCACAGAAAGAAATAATGTGACATACATCTGGAATGAAACCTTTGATACTATGGTCAAAAATCAATCTTCAAACAAGTGATTTATGTCAGCACTCCACAGAGGAAATTGAACTTTATTGTGATAGTCAAAGAACTGTTAGAGTAACTTTTGCCAAATACTAGCTTTATTCTAGTTAGTCAATAGTTCAAAAATGTATTACTATTACTCCTTTTAGACTAATACTAGACTGTACTGTAATCCTTTATGTTTTTATACATTGTTAACTTTGTCACTGTTCATGCTTGGAGCTTTTCTCCCTGGACCTCTACTGAAAATGGACATATATCCAGCTAGAGTAGCCCGGTTAACAAATGTAAAATAAATAAATAAATAAATTCTGTCTTTACCCTGTATTCTGATACCACAACATATGTTATTAGATTTGCATTAGGATACCTGGACTACTGTGGGTGATGGCAACAACTGACTAGGTTTTGCAATAAGACAAGCACATCCAGTCATCACAAGAAAGAAGGAGTGCAGGAAAAAGTGGGAGGTAAGAAAGAACAACAAAGTTAGGAAGGAATGCTAGCTAGCTAACAAAGAAGCTAAGAAAGGAGTTGCCATAGCAAAGAACAAGGACTCAGGGCACTCCACCAGGTTCTGGAAAGTAACTCAGTAGATGGCACAAAGAAACTGTATCAGGTTGCAAGGCAAAGACAGAAAGATAAAGACGATAGACACCTTCCATAAGGGATGCCAGCAACAACCTACTCACCAGTCCGCAGGACATCAAAGGCAGATGAAAGGAATACTTCCATCAACTTCTGAATGAAAAAAAAACCCACAGAAGCTGTATTTCCCCAGACACAGGCTAGGAGAAGTAAGAACATCACTAATGAAAATGAAGTCAGAGAAAGCAGCAGGCTCAGATGAGGTCCCAGCAGATATGCTAAAGATGCTTGGTGAAATAGGGGAGAAAATCCTGAGTGCACACATAGCAGTGTGGAGAGAAAAGCGTATCCCAGATGAATGGAAAATAAGCATACTAGTGCCAGTGTATGAAAACAAAGGGTCATCCACAGCTGTGAACAGCACAGAGGTATCAAACTCCTGTTTCACTACTTGAAAGTTTTGGAGAGTCAGATTCATATCAGGATGCATCTCCAATGACCTGATGTTTGCAAAGAGATAGATATTTGAGAAGAAACTATTGATCAGGAATGAGTCCAACTGGGCATTCCTTGTTTTTGTGATTCTCCCATCACAGTGGAAACTCTAGCTTAGCTAGATTTTTCTTGTAGTGTTTACAGATTGGTTTGTCTGTGTGACCTTTTTACTCATTGTTTTAGTTTGTTAGTTAGGTTATTTTGCAGACACCCTAATGGTTATGGGCATCAGCTAGGCATGACAACCCTGTGTTTCTATAAACTAAAATATGGCAATAAATGAGAACTTGCTATACCAAAGTTTTATTAAGCACATTTCATCTGAGATACTACTCAAACTTTTTCAGATATAAACCAGACTGCAAAAACTCATTTAAATAACCATCCCAAGATCACATGATTAGCCTCTTTTCCATATAAAAGATGCAAAACATACAATTACTTATAAAACAATTCGATATATGTAAAATGTATGTAAAGGATACACATATTTAGATATCTATCTACACCATTATATGAAGAAATGTGTGTCAGAAACATACCATAAAAAAACTTTAAAAGTATCATAATAATAGGTAATAATAATCAATGTATATGCAACAAAGCTACATTCTATTCCATCTTTCAAGGCTTTTTAACTTTAACAAACAGGTTATGGAGCACGTCATTTAGCCCTGGAAAACTGTGGGTATTAAGACGTAACTGCCAAAAAGGTTTGAATTTATCCAACTTTAAATTGTGTGGTCCCCCTCTTGGATTAAAATCTACTGGATCTATGACTCTAAATATGAAAACAAATTATCAGGATTGTCTATAATATACTTGGCTAATGCATTATCTAACTTTTTCCTAGTAATGCTGTACAAGTGCTCATATAGACGTTATTTTAGTTTCCGCTTGGTCTTCCCGATATAGAAACCAGCACATCACTGACACTTGGTCAAATCAATAACAATCCTTGAATTACAATTATATGTCTTAGTTGTGTTGTATTTTAAATCATTTACAATAAAGGTTTTGCCTAGGTCAATGTGTTTGCAATAACCACATGCTTCACACTGGAACATTCCTGAATTTCTGACCCATGAGGACAACCTAGATTCAAACATATTTTTTATATTACAACCCCTTCTAAAAACAAACCTTGGTTGTTCATCCACTTTATTCCTAATGTTAGAATCATGCATTAGGAATATCCAGCTTTGTAACAATATTTGCTTTAAACAATTAGCATCTGCCGAATAAGTGATAATAAAACTGTAGTTGTAGTATTATTTATTTATTTATTTATTTATTGCATTTGTTTACCGGGATAAGTCCACTGGGCCTAAAAGAGCCCATTTTCAGTGGAGGCCCCGGGAGAAAAGCTCCAGCGAGATACAGAAAAAATATAAACATTAATTAGTACAGAAGCAGAAACAGTGTCACAGATAGTAAATATAGTAACATATACAGAATATATACATAAAAGCAGGAATCTAGTTTGTTTCATTACAGCAATATATACAGAAAATATACATTAAAGCAGAATTAGATAGCATGCTCTCCTTTGATAACCACATAGCCAAAACGGTCAGGAAATCCTTCTATGTGGCACACCTGATCACAAAGGGTTTCTCATCCAGATCCAAGGAGGTGATTGTGCCCCTTTACTCCTCACTCATTAGGCCCATAATAGAGCACAATGCCCTATTTGGGATGTACCTCACTAGACACCTGCAACAACTAGAAAGACCACAGAAGTACCTCACTAAGAGGATTAAGGGCATTAAACAATTACCCTATGAAGCACGACTAAAAAAGCTCCACCTCTTCTCAGTTGCTTACCGTCTGCTCAGAGGTGATCTATGCCTGACCTATAGGGCCATGTCAAACCCTGAACTAATGGACATGCTTCACCTCAAAAAAACGAGATCCCTCAGAACCACTCGTTCTAGTGACCTGAACCTATGTCAACAATAAACAGGACATGCTGGAGGGATAGATTCCTGTCCCAGCGACTCCCTTCACTTAGGAATAGAATCCCAATCCATATTCAACAGAGCTCCTCTCTGACCCTCTTCAAGAGAAATCTTGATGAGTGGATGGGTAATCATAAGTTCTACCCTGGGATCAGTTCAGGAGCCCTGTTGACAGAGGCCCAGGTTACTAATCTAATGGGGAAGCGAAAGCCATCACTCTGTGGCTAGGCTTATAAATGTCCATGGGCAGATAGCCTAGTACTTACCTATGAACCTATGAACCTATGAATTCAATGATTGCTGTCATTCAGAATTTCGGAGTATTCTTCTGAGGGATGATCAACAACGACAACCTGTTCTACACTGGGGTTGTACTGACCAACAAATCTTTTATGAGACACTTCTTGAATTAGACTATCTAATAAATTTGTGGGATACCCCCATCTAATATGCATGTTTTTCATAAATGCTATTTCTTTGACAAAATCCACTTCCAAGGTGACTATCCTCGCTGCTCTTATAAGTTGCCCTTTAACAACCGAGCATTTCTGATGTAATGGATGTGAACTTGAATAGTGAAAAATTACTGATTGAATAGGTGCTTTTCCTATATGTCTTAGCTAGATATTTCTTAAGAAAAAATACCTTTCTTAATTACACATCTAAATAAGAAATTTTAACAGTTTGAAAAGCATGTGTAAATACTAAAAAGGATGTTGTCCCATTCAAGTATGCTATTAAATCATTAGTTACCCTTTCGTTACCATTCAATATAATAAATACATAATCCAAATAATGAGTGTAATAGTAAATTCTGTCAAAAAAGACATTGTTCTTAAATAAGAATTCGTATTCCCACTGAGCCATTATAAGGTTTGTAAAGCTGCCCCCACAGGGTGAGCCCATTGTCACCCCGTTTTTTTGCAAAAAATATTCACCCTCGTAGAATATGAAGTTATTTGTTAAAATAATGTCTAACAATTCGGTGATTAAATTAATATCCAAATCAGTAGCCCCCTTTCTTTTTAGTAAAATTGGGACCCATTCAATTCTAATATTGTGAGGGATGGAGGTGTATAAATCCCTAACATCTATTGTCAAAAAGTTGTAATCAGTTTAAAATCCAATTCGTTAATATTCTGTAAAATAGTCCAAGAATCTTTACAGATATATTTTTCAGTTGTTAAATATGTTTTAAGCATATTATCAACTAGTTTTGCACAAGCATAAATAATTAAATCCCTGCCATCAACTATGGGCCTCAAAGGTGGATTATGCAAGTCTTTATGCACCTTTGGTATCCCAAAAATAGTGGGTACCAAAGGAGCAGGCATGCTTAAATAGCTGAATAAGTCCACATCAATCCTTGCTTCGATAAATAAATCATTCAAATATATTTGTATCCTATGTTATGCCTTATTAACTTCATTAAGAGAAGCTAATTGATAGCTCAGAGGAACTAAAATGGCTTTCATTCTATCATGATAATCACCAGGGTCCATAAAAACAAGACCACCACCCTTGTCCGGTTTCATAATTTGAACTGGTGCATTCCTTAAATTATTCAAACGTTTCCACTGTACTTCACTCAAATTATTTTTATAATTATGTGATTTTGCATGCAAAGCTACTCTCATGTCAGAAAGTAAACACTTGCACCACACCACACTCATCACGTAGTCCCTCAAAATATACACCACCAAAATCCACACATAGAAACACAAAAGTGTTTGTGGAGGCTCTCAATAATAATTTGCTCAAGCAAAAGAGACCTCCAAAGCAGAAATGCAAGCAACCTCCACCCCCCAACACAACCCAAATGACACATAGCCGACAGACTCAGTGTGCCAGTCAACCACAGCCCATAAGGCAAAACAATGTACCCAACACACTAGTAATAGGTGACTCTATAGTCAGGCACACTGATGTCCCACTCACCAGGCTAAACAAGGAAAAGGTTGCTGTCAGCTGCCTGTCGGGTGCCAGGATCTGTCACATAACCCATGCACTCAGGTCACTCCACAACAAGTACAAATATGACTCTGTCATTGTCCATGTTGGCGTGAATGACCTGAGATGTACCTCCCTGGACTACATGAAAAGAGATATGGAAGAGCTCTCCGATCTTGTAGCCCACACAGGTATGACCCTAACCCTGAGTAGCATCCTGCCATCACCCAGAATAATACTGCAGTACAAGGACAAAATGACTGACTTCAACAATTGACTAAGCTTCTGGTGTCATTCTAAGGGGATCCAGTATCTGTCTGCCTGGGATGACATGATCGACAGACCACAACGCTTTGCCAGAGATGGCCTGCACCTGTTGCCCTTGGGATTCTGGATACTGGCTAAGGCTCTTGCCACCCCTATAGTGCCTTTTCTTAGGCAAGGTTCAAATGATAAATTCACCACCATAACAGGTGCAAGCAAGCAAAATCTGAGGGTAATCCTATTTAATGCTAGAAGTCTAAACCTCAAAATGCATTCACTCGAGACACTCCTTAAAATGGAGAACATCGACATCTGTTCAGTGTCAGAGACCTGGTTTAAGGCTCCAGAGAGCACGCCTGCATTACCAGGCTATAATTCATACCACACCTTTTGGCCACCTAACCTGGACCAAAAAAACTAAAGGCGGAGGCGTGTCCATAATCATTAAGGATATCCACAATTCCAGGCTAGTTGCACAGCATAATGCATCCGAGATTATCCAAATGCAACTAACTCTGGGCAAGACCGCAATCCAAATTGTAGCTTGCTAAAGATCCCCCACCATGCCTCAGGATTCCCACTCCTCATTTCTTGGTACACTGGAAAATAATATTAGGGTACAACTCAACACCCTAATAATGGGCGATTTCAACTACCCAACCATTAACTGGGAAAACTACTCATGTACCAACTCTTTTCCTCACCGCTTTCTGGAATTCATAAAGTCCAACACCTTGGATCAACTTATCCACACCCCCACCAGGGGCAGCAATATCCTAGACCTGGTCATTAACAACATGAGTGACTGGTGCTCCACACCAAAGGTCAATTCCTCATTGGTCAGATCCAACCACAAGCTAATCACCCTAGACATCCACATCCCACCCCCACCCCCCATTAGAGAAACTACAGTAAAAAATGTCTCCAAAGCCAACTTCACGCTTCTTAAGACAGAAGTGGCAAACTTAACAACACCCATGCAGACGGACAATAGAGGTACGACTGCTGAATCCTACACAATTGCACTTTATAAGCACTTACACGAGTGCATGGATCGTGCTCTCCCAAACAGAACCAAGATGCTATCCTCCAAAAAATGAAGCAGATCTGGTGGTCCCCTGCCACAAACAAATTCTACAACAGAAGAAAGAAACTGTTTCAAAAAAGAGTAAAATCCCACGATTGGAGGAACTCCCTGATCAGCCACAGTAAGAAGCTGAGATTACTCATAAAATCCTCCAAAGCTAGTTACGAAAACAAAATTGCCACTGATTCTAAAGACAACCACAAAGCATTCTATAGCTATGTCAGGAATCTCAATGACAACACTCAGATCTGCTCTGAGTTACAGCACAATGGCACTAAATATACAGAACCAACTGATATTGATAACATCCTGGCAGATAGATTCAGTACTAACTTTACCCCCCCCCTCTCACCCCCTAAAGGGCCCATCTCTATACCTGAAGATTGCAAAGTTCCTGTAATCACGGCTGCACAGGTAAAAAACACACTCTCCAAAGCCAAGAAAACAACATCCATGGGACCTGACAACATCCCAGGCTGCGTTCTACATGAACTACAGAATGAACTGGCACCCCACCTAAGTACCATGTTCAATCATAGCTTCACCTCAGGCTTTGAGCCCACTGGCACAAATGGTGCACAGCAATGGTTATCCCACTCCACAAAGGGGGATCCACCCCAGACCCCAGGAACTATTGCCCCATTAGCCTGATGAGCCTGGTCTGCAAGGCCATGAAACGTATCATCATGGAACCTATAAACAAAGACTTTGGTAATCTACAAATTCTGGACCCCACCCCAATTCGGGTTTGATCATGTCTTCTAAAACTGATAGACTTCTCTGAAGCAGTCACCAAAGCCGTAGAGCAGGGTAAGGTGGTTCACACAGCCTTTCTAGATCTTGCCAAGGCTTTCAACACCACCCCCCACTCTGGAATTATAGATAAACTCACTAAACTAGGTATAATTCCCTATGTTACAAGATGGGTTGCCAACTGGCTCACTGACATTAAGTAGCAGTCTCCAAATCCGACGTCAGACCAGTGACAAGTGGAGTACTATAAGGTTCAGTCCCGGGTCCTCTCCTGTTTGCTATCTACTTCTCTGAAGTACAGGCTAACACAAAAGGTCTTTGGCTAACGAAGTTCACAGATGACTGCAAACTAGGAGCCATAATCCAAACTCCTAATGATGTGGACATCCTACAAAAGAGCCTCACTGAGACAGATGCCTGGTGTCAAAGCCATGGCCTCAAGCTCATTGCAAAAAAGTGCATTGTCATCCCCTTTGGTAAAAACTCTGTACCCATGAACTACAACATAGGCGGTAGTATACTTAACACCGAAAGTGTGATAAGAGACCTTGGGACACAGGTGGACAGTAGTCTCTCCTTTGATAATCACATCACCACAGTAGTCAGGAAATCCTTCTATGTGGCACATCTCATCACAAAAGGTTTATCATCCAGGAAAAAAGAGGTCATTGTTCCCCTCTACTTGTCACTCATTAGACCCATTATAGAGTACAACACCCCATTCAATATGTACCTCACAAGACATCTACAACAACTAGAAAGGCCACAGAAATACCTCACAAAGAGGATTACCGGCCTCAAACAGGTGCCCTATGCAGACTGTCTCAAAAATCTCCAGCTTTACTCCATCGCATATCGCCTACTCAGAGGCGATCTCTGCCTAACATACAAAGCTATGTCAAATCCAGAGCTGTTGGACATGCTTCACTTAAAGAAATCCCAATCCCTCCAAGCTACATGCTCTAGGGACCTAAACCTTGTCACCACAATAAACAGAACATGCTGGAGGGATAGATTCCTATCCCAGAGACTTCCCAAACTCTGGAACAAACTACTTATCTATATCAAACAAAGCTCCTCATTAGTACTCCTCAAGAAAAATCTTGATGACTGGATGGGAAATAGGAAATTCACCCTGGGGATCACGATTTCTGTGACTCTGCTCGACAGTGGCACAGGAAAATAATTTTCCTGGGTGGCGAAAGCCAGGGTACCTTTCTGGCTAGGCTTATATAGGCCCTAGGGCCAATAGCCTAGTACCTACCTATGAACCTTTGAACATATATATATATATATATATATATATATATATAGATATATAGATATATAGATATATATATATGGTTCTACCTGACATAATCGAAACCACACAACACCGACAACCACATATTCGACAGTCCATAACAAACACGAAACCCCATACAAAACAAAACACATCCCCATTCCACAAACCACACACACAACACAAGCACACCAAAATCCTTACAAGCCCACACTAAACCTTACCCTAACCCTAAGGTCCCCTAACCCTAACTCACTTAACCCACCCCTATCCCCACAGACCGTCAATCTCCACACTTACCTGCCTACAGCCTTTCCCCATGTCGGCATCCTCGGCGTTGGTGTTGTCATCCGTCGTGTCGGTCTTCTGCATTGTCGATGTTCTGCAACCCGCGATCCGCGACGGTCTTCTTCGCTTTCGATCTTCTGGAGCTCCGGATTCCGATGTCGGTCTTCTCAGCTGTCGACGAAGTCAGGTAGAACCATAGATATATATGGCAGAAATAGCAACATTACAATCAAATGTCTGTTGGAGTAATTATATTTCAAATAATGCTTAGAGACCAAGATAGCAGAGAAGACACCAAGGGTGAGGGCATGAAGCAAAGGTCCTTCACTCTTACTGATGTAAGAAATATATGGGCAGTCTGCTGCAGCCACTTGTGGATAATGAGGTGCACAGATGCATTGTTTGAATTCACTAATATTTGTGGACAAGTACGCTGCAGGTAATGGAAAACAGCATGTTTTAACATTTGTATCTTCCACCTGGTCATGTGTCTCACTGTAAACCAGTGCAATAACTGCAGGGCTGGTGACACAGGCACTGCCTGAAGTCCCATTTAGTAAACTGTCTGCTGTATTTTTGCATAATGTGCAATGACTGCAGGGCTGGTGGCACATGCAATGCATGAAGTCCCATTTAATAAACTGCTGCATTTTTGCATAATGTGTAATGACTGCAGGACTGATGACACATGCACTGCATGAAGTCCCATTTATTAATCTTTCTGCTGCATTTTTGCATAAGCCAAAGGTAGCAAACTTCTATTTATATGGTACACTGCAATAATACATTCTTGATGGTTTCACAGCAAGTATAAGCATCAGGAAGGCATTCCTGCTCATTAATTAATTTATTTATTGCACTTGTTATCTGGGGTAGAATGCTAATCTAAATGTATCATTTTCAGGTTCTGCCCGAGAGAAAGCATTTACTTCATCTTGGTAATATTCTGCTAACGGAAGAAGGATGATGGCTGGGCCATATCAGACACCTGGGGCCAACTACAAATTGACTGTGCACACCGTAGAGCAGCATTATTATTTATGACACCTAGGACACTGTTTAGACTGACATGCCTTTCAACAACTCAATTGTTCGCCAGGGCTTAGCCCATACCATTTGAAAAGAATGGTGTGGAAAACTAAAGCACATACATAATTCAGTCAGTTTGAGCCATTATGTTTTTTATCTTTGAAATGTCCAAACCCAACTTTTGTCAGCATTTGTATTTCATTGTTCAGTACTTTAATTCAGCTCTAACATCTAGAAGTTACAGTTTTTAAATCAGATATATTGATTTAGAATAACATAACATGATTTTAGATTATTTACCTATTTATTTATTTATCTTCTTCTTTACTTAGTTATTTATACATCCATTCATTTATTGACCGGGGTAATGCACTGATTCGGGTGGGCCATTTTCAGGGTCAGCCTGGGTTTTACAACAAGATTAAAAAAGAAGGATATAAGGTAATATGAGAAGCTGGTTATAGTGTAATTTACATTAAGAAAACAGAAATGCACTCAAATATACAAAAGCAGTTGTATGAGTAGTCAGCGCAAAGTTGGCGATGGTTTGCTAAACCAAGAGAAGGAGTACATAAACTAGTAAAGGCACCTGTACGACATAACAAATATTGTACTGTGCTATGAACACTCTACTAAAGGAATGCTTTTTTGTACTACATAATGAATCTTTTAGAAAACTATGTAAACTAGTAAAGCCACCCTATTTGATAAGGATAATCTGGAATACGTCCCACTGGAGTTGTTTGTTAATAGAAAAACATACCTGTAACATTGAGGGTGTAATCCCTCCAAGTCCTAACTGATCAAAAGGCAAACATCAGTACCATATTTCATATGTACTCTAAATGACACGGAATGATTAATTGTTCAAACTATTCCACAGATACGGAAACATTTTAAATATTACACTCGCCAATTTTGCATAAAGACTGTACACATATCAGTTCAGGGCAATTCACATACTGAGTGCAATGACAGAAAGATGAGAAATGCTGCATTCTACATGGTATGACAATGGTGGTATACTGGCATACAAATGATGAACATTATTAAAATGTGGGCAATGGTGGATGCAAATTACGGTAAGTCATATGGCAGAGTAATTCAGAAATGTATATATTTCATGTGGAGAAATCCTACTACCAGAGCTGTTAATCACAGTAAAATCCTGGAGTTAGGAGAGACAAGCCAAGAAAACATGTACGGAGTAGCCAGCACATTAGTGAACATGTACATGCAAGAGGCTGTGGCGGTTGTTTATAGCTGCAGAGGTGCATGTCATTGCCCTTGTCTTTGCCAAGTCCTTTGTCTATGTCCAATATACCATGCCCTCCATAACACAGAAATTGTGTACTACTACCTTCTCTTAGCTACTTTATGAAGCTGCTGGTTGAAATGTGGCATCCTCATATGTAGGCTTGTGGGATGATGGATCACCTGTCTCTATGGAAACCAAGGTATATATGTCTTTGAGAATGTTAGATACAGGTACGTTTCAGTGACCAACTGGGGACACAATAGGTGTATACTGGGCATCTGCCTCAAAGCTATTCCACCAGTTCTTCAATGCCATGCCGCAGCATGTGGGAAGCAAATGTAATTTTCATGTACCACAGAAGAGAGAGGCAACATTATGTGGGCATTTTGTGACATAGCCTTGTTCTCTGAGTTAATAGTAGCCATAGACTGCACTCATATTGCAATAAACCACCCACTTGGGGAGCAGGAGAATAGTATTTCAGTCATAAGGCATTTTCCTACATTAACTGTTAGGTGGTCTGCAGTGCACAGGTAAAATGGACAATGTATTACCAGGCCACACAAGCAGTGCTCACAACTTCTACATCAGGCACTAATACACCTTATATCATTGGTTTATGTAGGGTGATTTTTCACAGGACCATCTTACTGGCTATGCCAGATATGCCCTGGAGTCATAGCTAATGACACTGGTAAGAAATCCACAGCCCATGACAGAGAATGTGCGTAACACTACTCTGTCACAGACCTGAGTTATTGTTGACCATATTTTTAGACTAAAAAAGACCCACTTCAGCTTACAAGATGTCTCCTGTGGTGGAGTGCAGCATGACCCTGAAACTCAAAGTACCATTTTTGCAGTATATGTAGTATTATACAACATGAAACACAAAGCATTACAGCAGGTCAGTAACATTCAGGAGGACAATGTCTCAAAGTCACCAGTAGAGTGCATGCCTGATGAGGAGCCTGTAAAGGAGATGGCTGTAGGGGAGGACTAAGAGAGATAGTGATGGGATCACTGTGTTATGGCACTGGCTAACAGGCAGCATCTGTTTCATACATGTAGAACAGAGTCAGAACATGCAAGTATGCAGTCAGTTACTTAGATAGTTCCTTTAAGTTTAATGTTCCTGCCATTCATCCTGATGTATTTGTATACAACGAACACCCACGCCTCAGTTGGATAAAATGTTACAGCAAGGTGTCATTTGTCCAGTTACAGAACCAACTGAATGAGTTTTGCCCATGGTAGCAGCTCACAAAAAAGGCTCAGATGAAATCAGAATATTTATTGATCCAAGAGATTTGAAGGAAGCATTGAACAGACTGCATCATCCAATGCACACAGTCAAAGAGGTCGCAGCCCTAATACCGGATGCCACTGTTTATTTCTGTCTTCTATGCAAGGAGTTTGTTTTGGCAAGTGATGCGTGATTGCAAATCTTCATTACTGACTACTTTTAGTACCCCGTTTAGCAGATACAGATTTCTAAGGATGGCATTTGGAATAAATTCTGCAAGTGAAGTTTTCAGTGTGCAATTGAACAATTTTTTTTCAGGATATCCCTGTGCCATAATAGTAGATGATTTATTGGTCAGAGGCAATGGTGAAGCAGAGCATGACAGAAATCTTAAAAGAGTTCTTGACAGAGCATGTGGAGTGAACTTAAAGCTCAATCCTCTGGAGTGCAAATTTTGACTACCAGACATCACATATGTTGGCCATTTATTTACTAGTACTGGCTTGCAACCAGACCCATCTAAACAAGCAGCCATTCTCGAGATGCCAGCACCAGATAGTGCTGAAACTCTGCAGTGTTTTCTTGGTATGATCAACTATTTAGGCAAGTTTATACCAAACTTCAGTGAGTTGACAGCAGCTTTGAGAGAAATTATGTGCAAAAATGTTACATGGTCTTGGTTAGAACAGCACCAGAAAGCATTTGAGACCTTAAGTGGAAAATTGTTACTTCACCTACATTAAGATACTATGATGTTAACATGCCAGTAGCCCCTTCCTGTGATGCTTCAAAAATTTGTCTTGGCACAGTCATTCTTCAAGTAAGCAGACCAGTACCCTATACAAATGGACTCTGGCTGACAAAGTTTGCAGACGATTGCAAGTTGGGAGCAATAATTAACTCCCCAAGTAATGCTGACATCCTACAAAAAGGCCTCACTGAGACCAACGACTGGTGTCAGAACCATGGCCTAAAGCTCAATGCCAAAAAAATGTGTCATAATCCCCTTTGGGAAAAACCCAGTTCTCATTAATTACCACATCAATGGTAGTCCACTGAACACAGAAGGCATCATAAAAGATCTGGAAACACAGGCTGACAGCAACCTCTCTTTTGACCACCACATTGCCACAGTGGTCAGAAAGTCCTTCTATGTGGCACATCTCATTACTAATGGTTTTGCATCCTGGAAGAAAGAGGTCATTGTCTCTTTCTACTCTTAACTCATTAGGTCAATCATTGAGTACAATGCCCCATTTGGCATGTACCTCACTAGACAGCTGCAACAACTGGTGAGGCCACTAAAGTACCTCACAAAGAGGATCCTAGGCCTTAAACACTTGTCCTATATAGACAGACTCAAAAAACTCCAACTATTGTCTGTCTCATATAGCCTACTTAGAGGCGATCCCTGCTTGACTTACAAAGCCATGTCTGACTCAGCTCTGTTAGAAATGCTACATCTAAAGAAATTCCAATCCATCCACACTAAATGCTCCAGACACCTCAACCTCATTACCGCAATCAACAGAACAAGCCGGAGGGACAGGTTCATAACCCAGAGACTGTCCATGCTATGGAATAGACTTCCCATACATGTCAAGTGGGGCACCTCACTGGCCCTCTTCAAGACAAATCTTGATGCGTGGATGGGAAATAGAAAATTCATCCTGGGGATCACTCTAGTGACTCTACTCGACAGATGCACTGGGAACTAAGGTCAGGTGGCACGATGCTAGGGTAATCTTATGGGCTAGGCTTGCAAAGGCTCCAGGACCATTAGCCTAGTACACACCTATGAACCTATGATACAGAAAAAGTGAAAATGATAACAGTTTCCATTTACTTACCTCTCTCTAAGCTTGTCTTGCTTGTAGTAATTTGCTTATCTTGTGGATAGCAGCTCTACAGACTGCTGTTTAGCAATTCTCCATAGCAAAATGAGTCTGGCAACACCCATGTTTACTTTTGTGGTGAATTACAAAGACACTTAGCACAACCATTCCACAAATGAGTCTATATTGCCAACTGTGAATCTCACTTTTATTTCACCACTCAATTCACCTGTAATATGCTAAAGGCTAACTCAACTTCTTGCAGTGAGCCTGTTTGGGTGGGCCAATGACCCCAGTGGGAATGTGTGGAGAACTATTGTAGTGTCATAGCCTGTAGTGGTTCTGCAGAGCAAAAATACTGCTATCTGTAGGCACTGTGAAGCTTGTATACTCCTTCCATGATATTGTTTGCACCCTAACATCATGATGTCATGCCATGTATTTTCATGCTATTCAATTCTTGCACTGTTATTGGTCATTCTAAGTAGCTGCTTGATGATGCTCATCATATGCTGATGGCAGCAACATGAATGACCATATGAGGGTTACACTATTTCTCTAGACTGAAACCTGGTGAATGGCCATGCCTTTTGGGAACACTCAAGGTGACAGGGTTCCCAGGTGGTGCAACAAAGAAAGTATGATCTTTCTGCATTTTATGTACAAAAAATACTGGGAATGCCTGCATGAAGAATTTTATAAAGCTACCCAGTATATAGCTGATGCCTGACACAGTCTTGCCAGAGCCATTAGAACTGCCATTAACATCAGCCACTATGATGAACAGTGTTAGGACCACAACAATGGTCTGATAAGGCACCATCATGACATTCTCAGCCAATGGGAAGAACAGGTCACCAAAAACACTTCTGTGATGTATTGAAAGTATGCTGACTGTTCCCTGCACTATTTCATTTATACTTGTGTATGTATTGTATTTGTTGTTGTTGTTTTTCTGGGGGGAAATAATAGAGAATGTGATCCTGTAAGAGAGGAGAAGGGAATGTATCTCCAGATGCAGGGATGAGTATGATTACTGACATTTTATTGATTACTTTAGGCTTATCAGAACTGCATGGAAGAACACACTGCTATAGCATGTATAGTTACTTGTGACATATCTATGTCAGTGTTTCATTTACAGTCTGACACAACCTGTAGGCATATGATGCTTTGCACACCCACATGCAAAAATCTACTGTTCAGGGAGTTACACACATTTGCAGGAAGATGCTTGCCTCTGTCTGCCTAGACAATATACCCACTATCTCATGATGACCAGCATCATGAGGCTACCAAATTCCTGTGCTGTGGATACTGCCCAAGGCCCAGAGAATGTAAGACATGGGGTGCAACATTTTCAGCATCTTGTCCATACATCATTCCATCCTACACATCTGTGCCACCTCTGCCTAGCATATCAATTGCATTTGTTTTATGCCAATGGTCTGTCCTCCCTGGTGCACAACCTGCTACTGTATGGTAGCATACAAGCACCTGCAGATAGCTGTCTTTGTTGGCAGCAAGTTGTCTGTCTGTCTCTCTATCTATGGTACACTACACTGACATCATAAGCATTTTTGGGCTGCAAATATGGTAACACTGTACATGTCTACATAGTGTCTTTGGCCATGTTTTGTAAAATATGCCCATAGGGCCTCTCCTGCACATGTCCTATATAGCCTGTTGTAACAATGCCACTGTAGCCACATATTCAGCCCTTGACCATGGGTGCACTGCCACTGTATATCTGTATGCACATCATCTGGTAGGGTCATTTGAGTTTGCATACTTAGTCAGTTGTATTTGCCTTGGCATTGTTGCATTCCTAACAACTATGTAGTACACCAGTACGAAACTGTGACACTGGTTATTTAAAGCATTCTGAGTAGTACATTTTTCTTTCTCTCTCTTTGTTGTTATCTTTTATTTATATATATTTCTGAATGACTGTTGTTTTATTTCTCCCCATTTACTTTACCATTTGTTCAGTGTCTGCCACAGTTATACCAGTGGAGCAGTACCAGTTCTCACCCTGCTGTCAGCCCTCTACTTTTCCCTCTGGCCACTGGGAGACTGGGGCAATTCTAAGTGGCCTCTGGTAGTTGCACACTGGTGGGGAGTGCTCTTGTTATCCCAAGTGGCCTCTAGGAGTTGCTCACTGGTGGGGAGTGCTCTTATTATCCCCAGTGGACTCTGGGACTTCTCACTGGTGCAGTGTGTTTTTGTTATCACAAGTGTCTCTGGACTTCTTACTGGTGGGGCATGTTCTTATTATCCATAGTGGTCTCTCGGACATCTTACTAGTGGGGAGTGCTCTTGTTATCCCCAGTGGTTTCTGAGACTTCTCACTGGTGGGGCATGTTCTTCTTATCCCCAGTGGACTCTGGGGACTTCTCATTTGTGCAGAGTGCTCTTGTTCCCTCTGGTGATGCTTCCGAGAGGATCACAATTTATCACCCAGCAAAGTATGGAGGAGGTGTTAGGAGAGTTAGTGAACTGACAACTTGAAATACACATTGGCCACCTAGAGAAGGTCCTTCTGTGACTTACAGAATGGCACCACTGCCTGACTCTGCCATCACCACCATATAAGGCAGGGCCCAGTAGGAAGGGTAGCCACTGTAATGACAGATCTTTTTCTGGGTCTAGACCAAGCAGCATAGTCAGGAATGTCTTCACCACCCTATTGCCCATCATGATCTTCCTCCAGCTTCTCCCACTTTTTGTTGTAAAGTCCACCCCATCTCTACTTCTCCTTCTTCTATCTGTGTCATTGTTTCCATTGTGGATCCCCACCCCCTTGTATCATCTACTCCCATGATGGCTTTTGTCTGCGTTTTATGTTTTGTGTGACCCTGATTCCTTAGCTCCACCCTCTTTCCATCTCCTGCTTCCCTTACATCCTGCTTAATCTACTAGTTTTTTTTTTAAATATAGGCATCTGTCCCACAAAAAAAGTACATCCTTCATCCTCCTTCCAAGTCACAGTCTTACCTTCTTTGTCTCCTTATATATGTTCCTCTACTTACCACTCTCCCTTTTCTGACTCTGTTATTCATCCACTTCTCCACATTTCAGTCACTACAAATGCAAAGAAGCATTGCTGGAAACCACATACTGTGACTTCTAGCCATTTTTGTAGAACGCAATGTAATGCATGTGAACGTGCTTAGTTGCATGCATGCTACATGCTTGATACTGGTAGTCAAGTAATCCTTAGTCGTGGCCATCAAAAAAGCCTTCTGTCTACTGGCCCTGTCATTTCTGAAAGCAGGTTTCCTAATTATTTACTGCTGAATTTATGAAATTCTTAACTGTGTATTAATAATTACATTAAAGCCACTTCACACTTCTCAGCATCTCTGTAGTAGCCTTTGTACAGTCATAGAAGGCATGTTTATAAATCTTTGAGTTAATGCTTCCTGTTTGTGTGTATGTGAAGCATGTAAGCCCAACAGAAAGCAGATCAGATCTCAGTTTAACATCTCACTAAAAGGATAATGTACATATATAAAAGTAAGCAAGCAATGAACATTTTTTTCTTAAATACAACATCTATGAAGTACCTCTTTTAAATGTTTTTTGGCTATGACAGAAGCAGGACAGTTACCAATAGAAATTTGATGTGTCTCTCAGGAATTAAGGTGGATTGTTATTTACCCATTTTTGTGCTTATTTAACATAAAAAAGAAAAGGAACTTCACTTCCTTCATAAATGTGCCTTGCACTTGGGCTGTGACTGAAAATGATCTGGCTAAATCAGTCTACCTGATAAATACATATCTGTATAAAAATAAAGATGATACTTTAAAAATCAACTCTGCACATAACAATACAAATAAATGTAGTCTTTAAAAAAATCAACTTTGCACACAACATTTTCAGAAAATAGCCCATAGTATCTCAGAATGCAGTGGCATATGTAAAGATTAACGATCTGGATATTAAAATGGGGAGGGCAGATTCTTCTTCAAAACGTTGCAGCCTATCCATGATTGGAAGAAGAAGGGGGAAACATTAATACAGAAAGCAGAACAAAAGACTGTGTTTTGGAAGGTCAAAGATGACTTTCCTTCAGCGGTAAAGTCAGAATGGCCATTGGAAGAATGTAGCTGCTGGGCCATAATCTATCTTCTAAACAGTTAGGTGATTTTAAACTCCTGCAGGATAGGATCATTTCAAGCACCATATGGGATAATTGGCTAGGCTTTAAGTGGTCTGTAAGGGCAGTTGCCCTAATACCAACCTGTGAACCTATGAACCACTAAACAGTTGAGTCTTTGCACGTATGTCTACACCATACCTCTCAGCTGTACAGATTTTTGCAGAACGTCCAGGTTTTTGACTCATATTTTTGGTCTGTTTTTCATAAAATTGTGGTTTTCTGGCAAATTACTGGCAAATCATTAAAGATTGACATTAGAAAATAATGATTTACTTTTGAGTTTCAGAATCCATACCCTTCAGAAAATTCATGCTAATACAAAGCTTGTTATTCTATGTACTTTCTAAGTTTGTAAGAGCAATATTTAAAAATCATCCTTATTTTCCAACCTTTTTCCCACTTTTATTTATGGCTTAGGTTGAGAGGTATGGTCTACACACATACTTGTGCAAATTCATACTTGACTACTCACGCATTTCCACACACACACACACACACACACACACACACACACACACACACACACACACACACACACACACTTAAAATAAAATACTTAACTACTTACAAACTGCATTATTGTGAACGCAACAGTTGTTAGCAGCAGGAAAAAATAACAGTTCACCAAGTAGTGTAACAAAGTACACCACTAACACAATTAAAAATGCAGCAAAAAATATTTGATGAATCAAACCAGAGCAGATTACAAGCATCAAAAAGTCCTGAGAAACTTGTTAAAACATTTTATTTTGTGAGCACTTTTGGAGTTTAACAAACTACTTCATCAGACAAATTCCTTACACCAAGCTGGAGTATTTTAAAGCCAATATAAATGAATAAAAATCCCCAATTATTTGACTAAATTCACAGAAAACACTAACAATTTCCATTCTGAGGGCAAAGTGCTCACTTATAGATTCATAGCTTCATAGGTGTGTACTAGGCTAATGGCCCTGAGGCCTTTACAAGCCTAGCCATAGGATTACCCTGGCATAGTGCCACCCAATCTTAGTTCCCAGTGCCTCTGTCGAGTAGCGCCACTGGAGTTATCCCTGGGATGAATTTTCTGTTTCCCATCCACTCATCAAGATTTCTCTTGAAGAGGTTCAGCGAGGTGCTGTGCTTGACATGTATGGGAAGTCCGTTCCATAGCACGGGCAGTCTCTTGGATATGAACCTGTCCCTCCAGCATGTTCTGTTAATTGTGGTAATGAGGTTGAGGTCTCTGGAGCATGTGGTGCGGAGGGATTGGGATTTCTTTAGATGTAGCATTTCTAACAGAGCTGGGTCAGACATGGCTTTGTAAGTCAAGCAGAGATTGCCTCTAAGTATGTGATATGAGACAGAGAATAGTTGGAGTTTTTTGAGTCTGTCCATATAAGATGTGTTTAAGGCCTAGGATTCTCTTTGTGATGTACTTTTGTGGAGTCTCCAGTTGTTGCAGGTATCTAGTGAGGTACATGCCAAATGGGGCATTGTATTCGATGATTGGCCTAATGGGGGAAGAGTAGAGGGAGACAATGACCTCTTTCTTCCTGGATGCAGAACCCTTAGTAATGAGATGTGCCACATAGAAGGACTTTCTGACCACAGTGGCAATGTGGTGATCAAAAGAGAGGTTGCTGTCAGCCTGTGTTCTCAGATCTCTTAGAACGCCTTCTGTGTTTGAACTACCATCAATGTGGTAATTCATGGGAACTGGGTTTTTACCAAAGAGGATGACAACACATTTTGGCATTGAGCTTAAGGCCATGGTTCTGACACCAGTCGTTGGTCTCAGTGAAGCCATTCCGTAGGATGTCAACATCACTTGGGGAGTTAATAATAGCTTCCAACTTGCAATCATCTGTGAACTTTGTAAGCCAGAGTCCATTCATGTTGGCCTAGACTTTAGAGAAGTAGATACCAAACAGAAGAGGACCCAGGACCGAACCCTGTGGGACACCACTTGTGACTATTCGGCAGTCTGACTTGGAGTCAGCTACTTTCACACTGTGGATTCTATCTGTGCTCCAGTTTGCAACCCACCTAGTGATATAGGGGTTGATGCAAAGCTTAGTGAGTTTTTCTATGATTCTTGAGTGGGGAATGGTATCAAAAACCCTGGCTAGATCAAAGTAGGCTGTATGAACCACCATGCCTTCATCCACAGCTCTGGTGACTGACTCAAAGAAGTTGACCAGGTTGAGCAGGCATGATCTACCCTTCAAAAAAACAAACTGTGTGGATCTAGAGTTTGGAGATTCCCTATAGCCTTGTTTATTAGGCCCATGATGATGCATTCCATAGCTTTGCATATCAGACTCATCAGACTAATGGGGCGATAGTTCCTAGGATCTGTAGTCGCTCCTCCTTTGTAGCGATGGATGACTGTAACAGTGTGCCATTTGGTAGGGACAAAGCCTGAGGTGAGGCTGTGATTGAACTGGGCACACAGGTGAGGTGCCAGTTCACTCTGTAGTTCATATAGAACACAACGAGGGATATTGTCAGGTCCCATAGAAGCTGCATTCTTGGCCTTGGACAGTGCTGTTTTAACCTGTGCAGCAGTAAGACTGGGTGCCTGGCAATCTATTGGTATTGTGATTGGTCCTTTGGGGTGGAGGGGTAAAGTTGGCACTGAATCTGTTGGCCAGTATACTAGCAATATCTGTTGGCTTGGTATAAGAGGTACCATTGAGCAGTAGCTCGGATCAAATCTGGGTATTGCCATGAAGATTCTTTACATAACTATAGAAGGCCTTGTGGTTGTCTTTACTATCTGTTGCAATTCTGTTTTCATAGCTAGCTTTAGAGGATTTGATGAGGGATCTCAACTTTTTGTTGAGCCTGATAAGGGAGTTTTTCCAGTCTTGGGACTTCACCTTATTCCACATCAGTTTCCTCCTTCTGTTGTAGAGTTTGTTTATGGCAGGGGACCACCAGATTGGCTTCCTTTTTTTGGAGGAGAGCATCTTGGTTCTATTGGATATGGCGAGATCCATACATTTGTGTACATGTTTGTACAGTGCATTGGTGTATGATTCTGTGGTCATGCAACTATTGTCCATTTGCTTGGGTGCTGTGAAGTTTGCTACCTCTGTTTTTAGGAGCCCAAAGTTAGCTTAAAATATGTTTTTACATGGTGGTTATGTTTACAGGGGGTGGGAGGGATGTGGATTTCCAAGTTGATTAGTTTGTGGTTAGATCTAACCAGGGAGGACCTGACTATTTGTGTAGAGCAACAGTCATCCATGTTAATAATGACCAGGTCAAGGATTTTGCTACCTCTAGTGGGGGTAAGAATGAGCTGGTCCTGGGCAATGGAATTAATGAACTCCAGGAAACATTGGGCAAGTGTATTGGTACATGAGTAGTTTATCCAGTTAATGGAAGAGTAGCTGAAGTCACCTAGTAAGAGAGTGTTAGGTTGGACCCTAATATTCTCCAGGGTGTTAGGAATGTGGAGTGCAAGTCTTGGGATATGGCTGAGGACCAATAGCAGGCTATGACCTGAATCACTGTCTTACCCAATTTTAGCTGCACCTGAAGTATCTCTGATGCGTTATGTTGGGCTACCATATAAAAGCTAAAGTACAATCAGCAAGTAAACTTTTCATGAAGTTAATTATAAAATATTATACAAATATATGTTTGTATATGAGTGAACACTTTGTCCTCATAATGGAAATTGTCAGTGTTTTCTGTGAATTTAATTGAATAATTATTTGGGCATTTTTATTGGTTTGTATTGGCTTTAAAATACCCCAGCTTAGTGTAAATAATTTGTCTGATGAAGCAGTTTGTTAAACTGTGAAAGCGCTCAGACAATAAACATTTTAACAAGTTTCTCAGGACTTTGTGATGCTTGTAATCTGCCCTGGTTTGGTTCATCAAATATTTTTGCTGCATTTATCATTGTGTTAGTGGTGTACTTTGTTACACTACTTGGTGAACTATTTATTTTTCCAGCTGCTAACAACTGTTGGATTCACAATAATGCAGTATGTAAGTAGTTAAATATTTTTATTTTAAGTGTGTGTGTGTATGTGTGTGTGTGTGTGTGTGTGTGTGTGTGTGTGTGTGTGTGTGTGTGTGTGTGTGTAAGTGTGCAAGCATGTTTGTGCACAAGTATGTGTGTAGACATTCGTGCAAAGACTCAACTGTTCAGTGGTTCATAGGTTCACAGGATGGTATTAGGACAACTGCCCTTACAGACCAATTAAAGCCTAGCCAATTATCCCATATGGTGCTTGAAATGAACCTATCCTGTAGGAGTTTAAAATCACCTAACCCTTCCCAAGATCAGTATTTATATATAACTTCAGTGATCAGATAGAAAATAGATATTTGAAAGGGACCCATGCATAGGGATGAAGTATTTAGGAGCTGCCTCTGTCTATTAGTAGTACAGGAAACTCCTTGGGTACATTTCTTATTTCCCATCCAGTGATCTAATTTATCCTTGAATGTGATCAGGGATGAGCTTTGTTTTACATGGATGGGGAGTCTGTTCCGGTGCAGAAGTATCCTCTGTGAGATATACCTGTATCTCCAAACCATCCTGTTGATGTTGCAGAAAAGTTTTATGTCTCTGGAGTGAGTATTTCTGATGCCATTAAACATTAGTCCTTGACCACTTAGTAAATTTAGTGTACTTGGATCCTGAGTGACAAAACAGATGAAGCAGATATGACTATCCAATTACTGATTACTGGATGGCTGTGAAATTGTAGTTTAAGAACAAAATTGACAAAGTAAGCTTGTGCTGAAGCTGAATTGGTATGTGCAAGATAAGTCCCAGTCTTGACAGTCAAGACTTCTACATGAGTGTCAAGTAGGATTGGCAACTTATGAAAACTTTCTAGATTTACAAACGCTTGTGGCACTTAAGGTAACACCCTACTAACTGATGCAAAGAAAAGAGTGAATGAAGGTAATGATATAGTATTCATTGTCATTAACACAGACCATGCCTCTCAAATTGTGTATGGCACTAGGTCTTATAGCCAATTTTCATACAAAAGAGTGGAAATGTTATTTAACTACTAACACCTGGTTGAAAGACACAAACACATGCTTGCATATGCACGTACTTCAAGGACTGTATTTTCTGTTAGAAAATTACACCACAGATGAGTTGTTAAGGTGTAACTATCTCATATTAAGTTTGTGTGCATCACCAAGACAGAGCTAGTGATTCCAGTAAGAACACACAAACTGGGATAAGAAAAGGCAAAATGGTTTAGTTTATCTGTGGTACAAAAAGTAATAAAAGTATAAAACAGGGTTTCCAAGATAACTCCACACTGACAACAGCTTAACTTCAGGTGTCCCAGTATGAAAAAACGAAATTGAGAGATAAGGCCAGTAATTCTGACAGTTTTAGTAAAAGTCAATTACTCATTAATAAAAATTCTGCCTGGATGCCAGTAAAGAAGAAACTTAGAGATCCTGAATGATTATCAACTGGAAAAGGTGAACAAAAAATACTGGTGAGGAAGAATCCTGCAGCTGTTTAGCAAAAAGTAGTTCAACCTCCAGCTTCGGTACAAGAAATGGCTTCCAGTAATTTAGAGGAAAAATAAATGAAAACTGCTCAGAACTGATTAAAATAAAATATTTTGGTTCTTAAAAGTATTTCTATTAAACATTTCATGATATACATTGCATGTTATATAGTAAAGCATTTTTAGTGGCTGTTACATGTAAAAAAACTACTAAAGTAAATAAGTACATTGTTTTCTTTTTCACTTTTAAGAAATGCAGTCATTACAATGTAAAACAAGAAGAAAGGGTGGCCAAAAGCATGTTTAAGTTAATATGCTGTAATCTTGGGGTGTTAGGATGGGGATTTTTGCATAGGTGAATATCTGAATTAATGCCCTAGGTTTAACTTAATAACACATCTCTTGTATGAGTTCCTGTTCTATAAAAATAAGAGAACTTTGTGAATGTAATAAAAAGTTTTCCTTTAGCAAATAAATGTTCATTGTGAGTTGAGAAGTCTGCAGCTGGGGGCAACTGTACATGTTGTTCTCATATTTCCAGTGAGACAAGCTGACTACAACTCCAGGTAATAAATCTTGAGAGGTATAGACATTATTTGCTGAGAGAAACATAAAATTAAAAGGTACAAGGACAAGCAGCTTAGAGAAAAATAGTCTGACATTATTGGAAGTGAATAAGTAATAGGAGTTTTCCTGATAGCCGAATACCTCAATGTATTTACTAGTAAAATATATAATTTTGTTTTATTTGAAGATAGTCGGTGCATGTTTTTTATAAAGTAAACAGGCTGTAACATGCACTTTAGCACATATAGCCTTAATTTTAGGATAGGTAATACCTGTGTGTGTGAAGCTGACAATTTGGGACAAATGTTTCTATCAGAAGGGTTAAACTTCATTACTTAAACATATACACAGTGTTGTGCATTTTTTTTAAGTTATCAGGTTATGGTGGTGTTCCAGAATTTTTTTCTTGTGGGCTTTCGTTAAACGAAAAAGTCTTTCAAACTGTTCCACAGGTTCAAATGGGGATGACAAGAAAGAACAGTATAAAGAATTAACCTGACAAACATCAGTGGGCACAAGTGACACAAAAACTTGAAATAAGCATTTAGAAAAAGCTGATATATATATATATATATATATATATATATATATATTAGGTGGAAATAATTAACTTTTTATCATAATGGCTACAGTATCCATATTAATTTGGAAGTGAATGGCCTCACAGTTATAGACACAAAGTTAAGAGTATTGAATTATATTAAGAAATGCAGAGGACAGATAGTAATACTACTAGAGACACATTTGGCAAGTAGTGATCATGTAAATGTGATAAAGAAAGAATTCCAGGATAGATATTCAGCAAAATAACAGGGACAAAGAAAAGGGGGTGTACTAATACTAATTAATAGATGAGCTCCAATAATGATAGAAGAGTAAAAACAGATAACAATGATGGCAGGTTTGAGATAGTAAGGGGCTACTGACTAAGGAGGAGGATTACACTGTGAGGTATTTATATTCCACCTAAAACTGTGATTATGGAGCTTAGGAAAATGGGAGAAATAATCAGCTTTCAGCAGGCAATATTATTTATAGTAGGAATTGGAACTTGATTTGCAAGAGTGATGATGTATATAGGGAACCTAGAAGGGAAAGCATAACAAAAGAGGGTAGATTTCAGAAAAAAAAAAGAGTATGGAAATCAATGATGGGAATGTAATAAAATCTGTGTAGGTATAGTGGAAGGCCTACACATAAGGTACCATGGCCGTGTCTGCGGCTCCCTCTCCGCAGCATGCCTTGCATATTAATGAAGGCATGCTACTGAGGGAGGAATGTGTAACACAGTTACAGAATCAGTGTAGGGGTTGTGTTACGGTGTCTGGAGATGAGTTTCACACCTCTGCACTGTCAAAGTGCCGGATGGCACTGAAATATAAAAGTTAAATATTGTTTTTTGTGTGTTTGCATGGCGCAGTGCGGCACTTAGCAATGGACCCATGCCAGACATCTAAAAATAGAAAGCAGATACTTTTAATTTTAATTTCAAAGGTCAAATTTAAGCATAGCTGGGCATGTTTGCGCATTGCATTGTAGTGCTCAGCAGTGCTTAAACATAGCTGAAAGCTATATAAAAATGTATAGCAATAGTCAACATATCCATGTAACTGAATGGTTAGAGTCACGACCCTGTGTGCAGTAGGTGTACAGTTTGAATATACAGACAGGCCATTCAGCTTTTATATGTGATAGCAATATTTTATTAATTTATATTTTTTATTGATGTATTTATTGACATTTGTTAACCAGGTTAGTCCAGCTGGGCCAGAAGCCCATTGTCAGTGGAGACCCGAGGAGAAAAGCTCCAGTTACACACAAGTTTGCAATACATAAAATCCACACTACAAGATAAAGAAATTAAAATACATAAGGTCAGGGAATATAGAAGTAAAATACATACACATAATAAACTAGTAGGAATGAACAAATAATTTTATTTATGATTTTTTTTAAATTCTGGTTTGCTCTTAACTAAGCTCTACTAAGCACTGCTATGCCAAGCCAAGCAGTGCTTAAACAGAACACGTTTTAGCAATACTTAGCAATGCACAGCTCCTCTTAGCTGGTTTGCGCACTGCTAAGCATTGCTAAGCATTGCTAGTTTAAGCACTGCTCAGCTGAGCTCAATGGTTTTGCATGGTGCTAAGTGCAGCTGAGCATTTGTAAAAATTGCCCAGTGGCAGAAAAGGGTGGCAAAACAGCCTTATTTAAGTGCAACAGGTGGAAATACAGCCAGAATCTGTTGGAGTTTGATCTTGGCAGAGACTATGGCAGGAGTTGGAGAGGGTATGCACTTCTGGGCACAGTAGTTGGGCATTTTGAAGTCCAGGGTCATAGTTGGCCTCCTTGTAAAAGACCATGACAACTGGCTGCTGCAGGGCAAGTACCAAGGATTGGAGTATAAATCGATGGCCTGGGACTTGCTGCCATATGACCTTACCAGTGCAACTGGTATCCCCTGCACAGGTGAGCAGATGCATCATCATTATGATGACCTGAATTTAGGAATGGGGACCTTTTGACCACATGGATCCAAGATGCTTGGGCTGACAATCCCCACAAGTTTGTAATTATTGTAAGCACTGTTTTACCAAATTCTAGTATGAATGTGATAGGCAGGTATGCATAATGGTGTGTTTCTCTACCCACAGCTGCAGAGGTGAGGGCTCGCAACTTGGAGACCCAAGCAGAGTGCCTGGCCAGGTTGCACCGTGGGTGTGGTGAGTACTGATGTATCTTGCAATCTATAGTCATATAAACAAGAAAGAGTAAATTAGTAACTAGTAGTAGGTATATTCTGTTGTGAGTGCAATGCCATGTACAGTTCTATACAAATGAAAGCATGAAACCTGATAATGTCAAGGAAATAAAGTTTCTACTGCATTAATAATGTTAAGAAAATAAAAGTTTCAACTGCATTAATAATGTTAAGGAAATAATGTTCAGCTGCATTAATAATGTAAAGGAAAAAACATTCTACTGCAATAATAATGTAAAGGAAATAAAGTTCTACTGTATTAATAATGTTAATGAAATAAAGTTTGACTGCATTAGTAATGTTAATGAAATAAAGTTCTACTACAATAATAATGTTACGGAAATACAAAAGGGTCTGCTGTATTAATTGAGGAATTACAGCTGTATTGCAACACCTGCATTATAGGAACTGTTCATCAATAAAGACTGTTTAGATATATAACAATCACTGCATGGTGCCACCCCAAATAAAGCTGTGTTGTTCAATGTGCGCATATTTTGGGCTGTTGGTCATGAAAGTGAGTATTACAACTGCTGTGAAGTAAAATGGGAATAATACCAATGATTGACTGAATGTTAGCCAATAAAGAATGTTCTGCTAAATTGTAGATGTGGAGCTGTACTACAAGATATAAAATGCATTCTGATATTTGTTCTACACTAAGAGCTGAATGAATCAGAAGAACGCTAAATGTATATTGTGTATCTCAGGATTGTATGGTGTTAACCATTGCATATCAGCATTATGCATTCCTGCTCTTAGGTACTCTGCTGCAGGCAGGTATAAAACTATAATAGTTGTAGACTGCAAATATACCATCTGCACCTTTATATAGGTCAGGTAGCCAACCTGGCACTCTGATATGTTCTGTACACATCACACTTATTTCCACATACTGGGGTGAATTTTCTACACCTGCATTTCATGTATTAATGCACAGTTCACCTACTATCTCTGTCATGCATGACTCTCAGGCATGTGTGTTCCATTGTCACTTCAGTCTTGTATAACACTCAACCTCTATTACCAGATTATAGTTTATAACCAGGTAAGCTCTTGACACATATCAGTCACTCAATGCTCAGCAGTAGCTCAGTAGCTCAGCTTGATAAACACTGCATGTGATGTACATTTTGTCGCACACAGACCAAGGTTTGAATCCAGGGACATGTACTACTAAATATTTGTAGGAACAGTTATATATTGTTAACAGATATTCTCCCCACAGGAATTACAGGTAAATAAATGGCTGTAGTAGCTGTTAGAATGAGTAACTGACTTTTCTGCCAAACTCTTTGTATTGTGCATGATACATGTCTGTCAAGTGTCACACTGTCATGGACTGTGATTACTGTTGCCAAATCCCTTGGACACAAATTAAACATCCACTTCATTTATGTCAATAGCACAGTCACACTACATCAGTCACAGTATGCCTTGGTAGTCATATATGTCCTCCTGATATGTAATAGTCCCTTGTAGTTGTGTACCTGTAGTTGTTACAGCTTGGACCATACTGTCCCATGCGGATAGCTTGAGAGGTATGTAGGTGCTACAGAAGCTATAGGGTACTTGTATACATAAAGT
The DNA here is from genome assembly GCF_019279795.1 of Protopterus annectens. NCBI lineage: Eukaryota > Metazoa > Chordata > Ceratodontiformes > Protopteridae > Protopterus > Protopterus annectens. The sequence continues at coordinate 1,256,488,985 of NC_056732.1, read as the reverse complement.
AAGGGCAGACCTGTACAGTATATAAGAGTACTGTTGCAAATAATATAGCCTATACTGGTAGTAATGGAATGTCTCTCTATCACCCCCCACTCCTTATCTGCAACATAAATTATTATTGTCTTACATTGGGTATGGTTTACTTTTAACATATGCTTTTCTCAAAATGTTCTGTTGGGCCTTGTGTTTTATTATTGTTATTTATTACAATGGTTGCATACTAACATACCTTGCTGAATTAGCTATGTTGTTGGCCTCTTGCCGTAACTGTTACTAGCATGCTGTTACAATACTGACTGTTATCCCACTCACTGTTATGTTCCATATGCTATGCAATGTTATGTTACTGGGTTATTTTAAAAAAACTGGCATGCTGTTAGAACTAATATTTAAATGTTCTGTTCATTCCTAACCTATACATGTTAAAAAAAACTCAACTCAATAGATCAACAGGCTAGGCTGGTTCCTGTGGATCCACCTACTGCACCTTAACCAGTCATGGCACCAGGTCCAAGCACATCTGGAACCCAGCCTGGAGCTGCCCCATCTGCTGGTCCTGCACAACCTACTGGTGTAACCGCCTCAGGGGATGGGGTGCCCCCCCCCCGGGAGCAGGCATGAAGAGGCAAGTGTCATGCATCGACAGCTACCCAGCATGATGGAAAGGATTGTGCACCACAGGTATGACCATCAACTGTGCCAGATTGAGGGCAGACTGGCCAACCTGGAGTGGCAGGCTGGCCCAGGCACCCAGCTCCCAGCACAGCCACCCTCAAGGCAGTGAGGGAGCAGTGTTGACTACCCATGGGTGGGGAGCTCAGTCTCACTGTAGCCATCTGCAGGCACATGGCTCTCCGATTCCACAACACCCTTCCCATCCAAGGAGTTTACTCCCTCATGTGTCATACACCGTCCCTGTCTGCTGTGTTGTCTGTCTTGTCTGTTTGCAAATGCAATCTCTCCTACCCATCTCACCTCCCCATGTGTACCTATAACCCTTCCCCAACATTCCACTCTCACTTTAAAAAAAAAAAGCATCTGTCCTAACCATACATGGCTTTCTATTTTGCCTCCACGTACACTGCCCACAGTCAATCAATGCAGCAATCAATCAAACAGGTATGTTGCCCACACCCCTCTCTTGGGGGTGTGAGGCTCCAAATTCCAAATTCTCTATGATCTGCACAGTTGTTGCTGTATAAGAAATGGAGAGCTATGGTCCTTTCTTACACCTGTCCTGCACATACCTACTTGCCTTTCACATTGTTTTTTCACCTGCTTGCCCCCATTTCACCACTTTCCTATCACCCTTTTTTATTTTCTTTTTTTTGGAATTAGCACTAGTTTAAGCAGATGCACTGCACAAACCTGCTTAAAACTGCTTTAATCACCTTATCTATTTCTGACGCTGTTATGCTCATCAGTAAAATTATCACCCCTGCCAAGTCACAAATCCAGGACCCTGTCAACTACAGCATAGTGCATTATGCTCACTAGGTCACTCAACTGTAAGGAGTTGCAGGTGTTTCCATAAACATACCTTGATTGCCAGTGATGCACATCAGCAAAATAAACTACACCTGCCAGACTGAACCTGGGACCCTATAAACTACAGCATAGTACATAGGCCACTCAGCTCTGAAGTATAACAGCTGTTTTCATAAACATATACTGACAGCGTACTTGGGACTGTGATGCAAACACCAAACCAGTACACAGCCAAATAAATGCCGATGGATGTACGTGAGGCTTAGGATATCAGGTAGAGCTGGCAAATGCACAAACTGTTGCAGAATGTCCACAGTTGTACCACCTACTTTTGGCATGGTTTTCAGATGACCTATTCTGTGTGCTGCAGTACTGCCAAGTCAGTACAGAATGAGATTAGAAAATCATGACAGACAGTTCAGTGTCACACGTCATACCCATCCAAATACATATGTTCATGCGAATCCTGTGTAATAGACTGTATGCATTCACATGTCTTGCAAATATACCTGCTATAATATGGACTCAGTAGCTGAATCTGTTACATCCCTAGCATGCTGTGCATTTTGTCACCCAGAGTCCTAGCCTCCATTCCAGTCTGTTGCACGTCAAGTACATGCTTGTCAATACAACAAATAAATAAAGGCAAAGGAGCATACCTATGCAGAATAGTATTATGCACATAAACAAAAGTTCAGTCCAGTAAAAAGAGGTTCCACAAAAGTGCAATAAAATGTTTATTCTGAATACAAATCAGGTAAGCGCTTTCGCCAATAGGCTTCCTCAGACCATTAACAGAGGACACAAGTAACACTTCTCCTTATATATCCTGTTAATTAATTATGAAAATAATTGATGACATCATTGCCTACATTAAAATATACTTTAAAAGGGAAATATAGCTCTTAGACAAATATATATATATATATATATATATATATATATATATATATATATATATATATATATATAAAACATTTCTTACATGTTATATCAAAATACTAAATCACAATGATTGATACTAAGAATCAACATCATCAGCAGACAGAGCCAAATAGAGGGACAAGGCAGACCTACTAGTAGGACTATTCCTAACCTTGATAATGTTAATTCCCCTGTAATAGGTGATGCGACTAATGTAAATGAGAATATTGAGTTTAATGATGGTACTCCTATTAGCACTTCAGTGAGAAGTGTTACTTGTGTCCTCTGTTAATGGTCTGAGGAAGCCTATTGGCGAAAGTGCTTACCTGTTTTGTGTTCAGAATAAATGTTTTATTGGACTTTTATGGAACCTCTGTTTACTGGACTGAACTTGTGTCTATGTGCATAACGCTATTCTGCATAGGTTTGTCCTTTGCCTTTGTTTTTTACTTTATCAAGATTACTCATGGGAACGGGCTTAGGAGCATTTATTTCCTGGTGGTTTCTGTTAATTATCGTTTTTTTATACAACAAATAAATAACCAACCCCTGCAATTTCCAGCAGAACGGGTCACTGCTACTGCAGTCACTGCCTCCCATATTAGCACGTCAAAGGCCTGTAGCTTGGAACACACTTCACAAATATGTATAAGTCTCCTAACTGTTGCCTACCACTTTCTGGATGGCACTATTACATAATATATGTACCAAAGGCACATGCCTCACCTGGACTGTTATGGGTACCCTCACCCTGGCTGCACTGTGACAACCAGAGCTGAAACTACTCCCTCACTGACATATACAGCTTGTTGTCCTCCAGTGTGTTCACAATCCCCAGTATGACTCCTGGGCAGAATGCAGCAGCTGCAGCCTGCAACATATGTGGTAGTATGTTCAGCTACCTGCTACAGACCTACCATACCTCCCAACTAACTAGAACAGGGACTCCACACAACACCCATATATAAAGGGGTGGGGGGAATGGACAGGAACATGTGTCACAGTCTTTGCCTACAAACATACACAGCTGATAGACCAGCAGCTACTGCAGCAGCATGCATGTTGTGATGCAAATGACATATGACATTCACATCTGTCTGCCTTCTTACTGACCTCTACCCAGATTGTTAAACAGTAAACTGCCACATAATCAGAAAGTCTGCTCACAATGGCCAAACATAGCATGCAATACTGTGGACATACCACATAAATCCACACAGTGGACAGCATTTTTACCTACCTTCTGTGATGCCGCACCTTGATAATACCTATCTCACAGCCCACGAAATGGCCAAGTCCTACATGAAAGCCTTAAATATAGCACTGTGTTGCTATGCCATTGGCTAATGAAAATGCAATCCAGCTGTTCTGGATGCAATTAGTAAGTGTGAGCCACAGAATGGTGCAAAGACAATCACATGTTCATGAGCATTACCTACAAAAGGCAAACTGCTGCCTATGGTAACCAGATATGTGGCTTTCTTTACAAAGACAGCCTGAGCTATCCTAAGCATTATACCACAGGATTTCTGCACATAAAGGAGTACAGCACTATACTAGGTATGTAATGGGACACAGATGGAAGGATGCAGTCATGGGAAATAAGGATTACAACACTAGGTCTATAGTACATATCTTGGAATGACATGCTCCTGTTAGTCAACTGTCCAGCACCTACAGGCGTTTATTTTGCCTCCATCTGCTGTGACATAGATTGTCCCCTGAGTCCCACCAACAATGGTCAGCTCATGTACGAATGCTACTGAATTATGTATTACACAATAGTGACAGAAAGTACTGGTGGATATAGCTGGCATATCACATGATGTACTGTCAGTCAGCTCCTCTCAGTCTGTGAATGTCACACAGGCATAGTTCAAACATTGTCCAGGTGTCCCTGACTGTTTTTGACGTACTCTGGCTAGGTCACTGTGTACTCCACACTTGTATCACATCACCTGAGAGCTATGCCTAGCATACCTGCTGATCCTCTACAGCAGGACAGCAGGTTACTGCCAGTAGTAGTAGGGGAACACAGGCTCCACCTCAGTAACAGACTGTACATATTAAGCATACAGCATAAGGGAATGAATACAGTACCTGATATTAATGTACCATAACTCTTTTCTGAGGGGTCTGGCATGTAACAGCCAGATTCCCCACAGTTTGGGAATGACCATTACGTATTGTCCAACTGTTTGCCAGACATCCACATTTGTCTGGCAGGAAGTCCACATATATCAGGCACATGTACACGGTCTGTAAACAACTGTGTACTGCGGATGTCAGACACCTACAGGGAGGATACCCTACAGCAGGTTTGTAGTGCAGTCTGTAATTGTGCTGCACAGATGTTGCTGGACTGTCCCCATACACTTGTAGTACCACTCAACTATTTGTCAGATGGTGGCTGTATGACATGGTACTGGAACGTCATCCATAGGGGACATACCACAGTAGATGGCATTAATGGGTGTTGAGACGTAACAACACAGTCTGTCACAGCACACAGGGCCATAACTGGTATACTTAGGATCATATGAGGTTACTAGGCTATAGACCCTGAAGCCCTCATAAGCCTAGCTGAGAGTTTAGCCCATGTTTATGCAAGTCAGCACCCGATGCCCCAGTCCAATAGGACATAGGTGGTATCCCAAGTATGTCCTGTTAACGATCCAGTTATCCAGTTTTCACTTTAAAAAGTGTAAAGAGGTACTCCAACTGATGTTGACAGGGTGTCCATTCTACAGATGGGTGAGTGTGTGGGACACACATCTGACCCGCCAATAAGTCCTGTTGATGTCACAGACCAGGTTGAGGCCATGTGTGTGGGTTAATAGAGTGGACCTTGACTTGTGGTTGTACAGCAGTCCCAGCAAGGTGGAGTCCATGATCACCTTGTATGTCAGACAGAGGTCACCTCTGAGGAGTCTGTCTGAAATTTGGCAGAGGAATGGGCTTATAGCCTATCTGTGCATGGTAGATGTTTGGGGCCCTGGTATTCCCTGGTGAGGAACCTCTGTGGTCTTCCAAGCTGCTGCATGTGCTTTGTGTGGTACATGACACAAGGGGCATTATATCCAATAATGGTGCTTATTAGGGATGAATACAGGGATGTTATGACCCTCATGTCCCTGGATGACACACCCTTATATAGGAGATGGGCCATGTAGAAGGCTTTCCTTAAAACGGAAGCAACATGGTGGTCAAATGTTATGTTGCCATCAACCTGTGTGCACAAATTGCTCACGACTGATTGCATGCTTGTTGTTAGTACTGTGATAATATGTGGGGTCATCACTCTCTCCAAAGGGGATGATGTTGCATGTCATGGTATGTGACCTGAAGCCATGTTTCTGGCACCAGTCATGTGCCTGTGTGAGGCCCTCTTGGTGGATGTCCACATCACTATGGGAGTTAGTGACAGCACCCAGCATGCAGTCTTCTGCAAATGTGGTTGCCCATAGCAGCTGTGGCATGCACCTCAGAAGAGTAAATCACACATAACAGAGGCCCAAACACAGAACACTGGGTTATGCCACTAGTTATGGGTCTACCGCTTGAGGTAGCTTCCCCTATGTTGACTAGGTGGGTTCTGTCAGTGTGCCACTATGCTACCCATCTGTAACATCTGGATCGATGCCTTTTTCAGAGCATCTATCTATTATGGCCAAGTGGGGAATACTGGCAAAGTCTTTGGCCAAGTCAAGGTAGACAGTGTGCACTGTCTCCCCCTCATCCATTGCTTTAGTCACTGTGTCAAAGAAGTCAACAAAATGTAACAGACATGATACCCCATTGACAAAGCCTAATGGTGTGTGATCAAGTGTGTGGAGGTCGCCAATGTCCTTGTTAATGAGGTTCATGATAAACTGTTCCATGGCTTTGCAAATCAGCCTAGCTAGGCTAATGGATCTATAATGTGCTGGATTGGTGGATGCTGCACCTTAGTGTAAAGGAGTGACAATGGGTGTCCTCCACTTGGCTTTGTTTGCACACAGTGCCTTATGGTGCCCCAGGTTCATGGTTGGGTTCATGTAGGATGCATTTTGTGATTGATCAGCTCTGATAGTGAGCAAGATGATGGTGCTGTGATGGCAGCGGCCTCTCTGGATACTGTTGTGCACTTACGTTTTTTGTTGTTTTACTTACCATATTGTTGAGTTGTAGGGTCGTTTGTCTGGTCAGGTGTGTGTCCAGTGTAAACAGTTGTGTTTGTGATGTCCGTGGCATCCCGATGTTTGTTTTTTTTTTTCTTACCTTTGGAACTTGGAACTTCGAATCTTGAAGCTGGGCCTTCAGTGTGACTTGGCTCATTGGGTGCAGAAGGAGAAGTGGAGTTTGCTGGTGTGAAATTCAAAGTAGGATTATGTCCTGTTGGGTTGGAGGAATCCAGAATGGAGGTGAGATGGAAATATGGATGTTTTTTTTTTTTTGAAACTATGCTGGTGATAGACTGGTCGATGCATTCTCAGGAGGACAAGATCGTGGTGTGGTCATGACCGTTAGGGCCTGCGGTTGGCTGTAGAAGTACATCAGTGGCTCAGTTTATGGATTCTGGTTTCTGGTGTGGAGATGTGACACCTTGTGGTTCCTTGGCAGACAGGAGGAATGTTTCTGGTGTTGAACAGAATGCAGGAATGCAGCAGCTGATGTTTCTATACCTGTGGTTGAACTTAGACTTGAATGTAGTTGGTGCTGGACTTGGATTGCAGCCGTTGTAGCTTTTGGCACCATCGGTTGGCTCGTACTGTTGTTTTATGTTTTACTTGTTTATGTACAATTGATTTTTCATGTTAAATGTTGTTGTTTTTGATATATAATAGCCTGGAGGAACGTAATTTCATTCAGCTGTGCACTTGAGGGTGAAAGCTGAATCTTGAATCTACAGCACATGTATATCTGGTGTCCTTGACCACCACTTCTGAGTAGATCTGAGTGATTCCTTTGATGTTGCAGACATATGTGAATTAGGGGATATGATTGTCTTTAGTGAGTGTCACCAATGTGGGCCCGAAGTTTGCTTTGCAGAATTTCAGTAATGCTTTTATTTGCTTGTTCAGGCTAAGGTAACCTTACTTCATATTGGGCACCTGCTCATTCTTTGTCTCAGACAGCAGCATGTCATCCCTGTTACAGACACTATTTATTGAGGATGTCCACCAGACAGGTTTACTGACCCTTACAGAGGATGATGTAGTCCTGTTGAGGATACCTGACTCTATGCATTTATACAAATGCATGTATAGTGCTTTTGTGTATTTGTGGATTTTGGTGCAATTCCTATAGAGGGGGAGGGGGCTGTGGAGGTGTTTATACCATCCCTCATGAGTTTGTAATCAACTTTGGAGATGTTTGTATGTCTGACTCTACCTAGATGGGTATTGTGGGAGATGGTGATTGCAAACATGACTGCTTTATGATTTGTTTGACCATGGAGGATGATACTGTATGTATGTTGTGGTGGTTACCCATGTTGTTTAATACCAACTGCAAGAGACCTTCACCTCATGTGGGGGTAATAACTAGCTGTTCCAAGGTGTTTTAATTATCAGTGTTGATATATCCTGGGACATCTGTGTGCTGGCAAGAGTATGCCTTCCAATGTATGTTTGGGTAGTTAAAGTGACCCAGGATCAGGGTGCAGGCTAGAATTCTGATCAAAATGATACAGTCCATATAGGTAGAATGGGCTTCCTGGTCCCATTTGGGGGCAGGAAACTAGCTGTGATTTGAATAGGTGACTTGGCAATGGTTAACTGCCCCTGCAGTGTTCCCTGTGCATCTAACTGTTTGACCATCCTGGAGGTGTGTATATCTGTCATATATAGTGAAACCCCACGTCCCCTGGCTTTACTGCCCACACCTTGAGATCTGACTGTATGATAGAATGGGTGACCATGTAATGCTTGGGTGGTCACTGCAGCTTTGAATCATGTGTCTGTGAATGCACAGATGTCAGCATTTCCCAGGTTTAAGACTGCTTGCAATCAGTGCAGATTCATGTTTAGACTCTTAGTGTTTAGCAGCATGGCTTTCAATTTGTGATTTGTTGACAGTTGTATGTTGGTAGTGTTAACCTCACCACTTTTCCTACTAAAGGTGTTATGGGGTGGCAAGAACCATTGCCAGATGCCTGAATGCTAGTTGGGACAGATGGAGGCCATCTCAGGCAAAGCATTGGGGTCTGTTGATCATATCATTCCAGACTGTTAGGCACTGGATCCTTCTGAAATGGCACCAGAAACCAGGCCAATTGTTAAGGTCAACCATTTCCTGATTCTATTGTGGCATCATTCTGGATAACAGGAGCATGCTGCATAAAGCCAGGGACATACATGCCTGGGACACATAATCAGTGTGCTCAATCATGTCTCACTTCATATAGTCCAGGGAGGTATGTCTCAGATCAGGCACGCCAACATAGACTGTGACAGACTCATCACAGTACCTGTTGTTGAGAGACAGTGCATATGTGATATGTCAGATTCTGGCACCTGACAGACAAGTAACTGTGACCTTTCCCATATACATCCTGGTGATAGGTACATTTATAGGTTCTTAGGTTCATAGGTAAGTACTAGGCTATCTGCCCAAAGGCATTTATAAGCCTAGCAGTAATGTGTTGGCTTTTGCCACCCACTTAGATTAGTTCCCTGTGCCTCTGTCTAGCAGAGCCATTGAAGTGATCCCTGGGGTAAACTTTCTGTTTCCCATCCACTCATCAAGGTTTGTCTTGAAGAGTGTTAGCGAGGAGCTCTGCCTAATGTAGACTGTAATCTTATTCCAGAGCATGGGAAATCTCTGGGACAGGGATCTATCCCTCCAGCACGTCCTATTTATTGTTGTGGTGAGGTTTAGATCCTGAGAGTGTGTGGCTTGAGGGGATATGGTTTTCCTTAGGTGGAGCATGTCCATCAATTCTGGGTTGGACATGGCCTTGTATGTCAGGCATAGATCATTTCTGAGTAGGCGGTTTGCAACCGAGTACAGCTGGAGTTTCTTTAGTCAAGCTGCATAGGGTATCTGTTTGAGGCCAGTGATCCTCATGGTGAGGTACTTCTGTTATCTTTCCATCTGTTGCAGGTGTCTTGTAAGGTCCATCCCAAATGGGGCGTTGTACTCTATGATGGGTTTGATGAGTGATGCGTAGAGGGACACAATGACCTCTTTTGATCTGGATGCAAACCCTATTGTGATTAGGTGGGTCACATAGAAGGATTTTCTAACCACCTTGGCAATGTGATTATCAAAGGAGAGATTACTATCTACTTGTGTCCCCAGATCCCTTATTACATCTTCCATATTTAGGGGGCTACCACCTATGTGGTAGTTTGTGTGTACTTTGTTTTTTCCAAAGGGGATGACTATGCACTTTTTGGCATTTAGCTTGAGGCCATGGTTTTGACACCAGATACTTGCCTCAGTGAGACCCTTTTGGAGGATGTCTGTGTCAGCCGGAGAGTCAATCATAGCCCCTAGTTTGCGAACTTGGTCAGCCATAGACCACCTGTGCTTGCCTGTACCACTGAGAAGTATATGCTGAACAGGAGGGGTGCTAGGACTGAGCCCTGGGGAACGCCACTTGTAACCAGTTTAGAGTCAGACCTAGCTCCCGCAACTTTTACCATGTGGGTTCTGTTCATGAGCCAGTTGGCAACTCATCTCGTTACATAGGGGTTTATGTTCAGGCTGGTGAGCTTGTCTATAATACCAGAATGGGGAATGGTGTTGAAGGCCTTTGCGAGGTCTAGGTAGGCTGTGTTGACCACCTTTCCCTTATATATAGCCTTGGTAACTGTCTCAAAGAAGTCCACCAGGTTTAGGAGGCATAATCTGCCCTTAACAAAGCTGAACTGGGTAAGGTCCAGTGTTTGGTGGTTCCCAATGTCTCTGTTAATGAGATCCATGATGATGTGCTCCATAGCCTTGCATACCAAGCTAGTCAAGCATATAGGGCGATAGTTCCTGGGGTCTATTGTGGCTCCACCTTGTGGAGTGGAGTAACCATTGCTGTGCGCCACTCTATGGGCGTGCAGCCTGTGGAGAGGTTGAGTTTGAACAGTGTGTTTAGGTGAGGGGTAAGTTCATCTTTGAGCTTGTCTAGGATGCAGCCTGCGACACCATCTGGCCCCATTGATGCTGTGTTTTTGGCTTTGGAGAGGGCTGTATTAACCTGAGTGTCTGTGATTTCAGGGGCACTACATTCTTCTGGTATGGTTATGGGCCCTTTTAGGGGTAAGAAGGGGGTGAATTTTGCATTGAACCTGTCTGCCAGGATGTTGGCGATATCAGTAGGTTCAGTGTATTTTGTGCCATTCTGCACTAACTCCAAGCAGATCTGAGAATTGCCATTTAGATTCTTGACATAGCTAAAGAATGCCTTGTAGTTATCTTTGGAGTCCTTGTCAATTTTTCTTTCGAAGCTAGCTTTGGATGATTTTATGAGGGATTGTAGTTTCTTGTTGATACTGATCAGGGATGTCTTCCCTTCTTGGGATTTTACTCTTTTCTGTACTAGTTTCCTCCTTCTATTGTATAGCTTGTTTATGGCAGGGGTCCACCAGACTGGTTTCCTTTTCTTGGAGGAGTGAGTCTTGGATTTGCTTGGGATAGCACGATCTATGCATTCTTGTAGGTGCCCATAGAGTTAATTAGCAAAGGATTTTGCAGCTTGGGCAGCATTATCCTTTAGCATGGGGGCTTTGAAACTTTCCATCTCGGTCTTAAGTAACGTGAAGTTTGCTTTTGAAAAGTTTTTCACTGTGGTTTTTTGACTGGGGGTGGAGGCAGAATGTGGATATCCAGAGTGATTAGTTTATGGTCAGATCTAACCAGCAAGGGGTTGACCTCCAGTGTGAAACACCAGTCGCCCATGTTGGTTATGACCAGGTCCAATATGTTGTCACCTTTGGTGGGTGTGTTGATCAGTTGAAACAGGGCATTTGAGTTTATAAATTCTAGGAAATATTGGTTAAGGGAGTTAGTACTTGAGTATTTCTCCCAGTTAATGTTTGGGTAATTGAAATCACCCAATATCAGGATGTTTGGTAGGACCTTTATGTTTCCCAGTGTTTTCAGAAATGCGGAATGGGGGTCCTGGGACATGGTGGGTGATCTGTAGCAAGCTACAATTTGAATTGCAGTTTTGCCCATTGTTAGTTGCATGTGGATGATCTCTGAAGCATTGTGTTGTGCCACTTACCAGGAGGTGTGGGTATCCTTGATGAATATGGATACTCCCCCGCCTTTTGTATTTTGGTGCAGATTTTGTGGCCAAAATGTATGGTATGAGTTGCAGCCTGGTAGAGCTGGGGTGTTCTCTGGAGCCTAAAACCTGGTTTCTTTTACTGTACATATACCGATTTTCTCCATACTGAGAAGTGCCTTGAGTGTGTGCATTTTGAGGTTTAGACTTCTGGCATTGAGCAGCATTACCCTCAGTTTTTTGTTACTTGTGCTATTTATGGCGGTGGGTTTGTCTTTTGAGCCTTGCCTTAAAAAGGCACTATGGGGGTGGCAAGAGCCTTGGCCAGTATTTGAAAGCCTAAGGGTGACAGGTGCAAGCCATCTCTAGTGAAGCAGCGTGGCTTGTCGAGCATGTCATCCCAGGCTGACTGACACTGGATCCCCTTTGAATGACACCAGAAGCTTAGCCAATTGTTGAAATTGATAATTTTTTTCTTTATACTGTGGTATCATTCTTGGTGAGGGCAGGATGCTACTCAAGGTCAGGGTCATACCGGCCTGGGCTATGTGATCAGAGAGCTCTTCCATGTCTCTTTTCATGTAGTCCAGGGAGGTACGGCTTAGGTCATTCACACCAACATGGACAATGACAGAGTCATATTTGTACTTGTTCTGGAATGACCTGAGTGCTTGTGTTATGTGGTGGATCCTGGCACCTGACAGGCAGCTAACAGTAACCTTCTCGTTGTTCAGCCTAGTGAGTGGGACGTCAGTGTGTCTGACTATAGAGTCATCTATTACTAGTGTGTTGGGTATGTTATTTTGCCTTAAGGGCTGTGATTGCATGGCACACTAGTTTTGTGAAGTATGTGTTTCATGGTTTGTGCTGTGGGGGGGGGAGTGGAGGTTGCTTGGGTGTCTGCTTTGGAGGTCTCTGTTGCTTTTGTAGATTTTTATTTAGAGTCTCTGAGTATGTTTTCATGTATTTATATTTCCTCCACGAAAGACTTTTAAATAAAGACTTTTAATTAAAACAAAGTGGAGTAAGCACTTTCAACTGAAGTCTTACTAACTAGAGTAAGACGACAGCATTTACTCTACTTTGTTTGTTTTAAATAAAAGTCTTTAATTAAAAGTCTCTCGTGGAGGAAATAGGAGCCAGCAGTTTGTTTTTTGCTTAACAGTACAGTTTTGAACTTTTTCCAAGTTTGTCTTCCGCATGTTTTTGAGTATTTATGTGTTTTTTTTGCCGGTAATAGTTTCATAGGTCTATGTGAGATGGGTGGTGTGATGCAAGTAATTCCCTTCTCCTCTTGACTGTCTGGTCCAGTCTTGGGTTGAGAGAGCTTATCCTGCAGTTTGGCTGTATAATTGCATCTTTGGCATCGCATGTATTAGTATTTGGTGGTAGGAGAAGTGGGTTGTCTGTATACATGAGGCAGTTGTAACATTGCCTCAAAGTGCCCAGATTCACCAATTAGACCAGAGAGTACAGCTGAAAATGCCATTTGGACATGCCTGTATAGGTACAGTGAACTGTTTTACTGATTGGTTGGTAAGGTCAAATAGAGAGCCTTGTCCTTCTCTACAGTATAGGGGGGTCTAGTGCTAAGGTTTAGTAGTGCTTGCTATCAGTTTTGAGCAAGTGCTGGACTGAGAAGTGAAAGGTTTCAGTGCTTAAGTTGAAAGTTTGTCTAGTTCTAAGGGAAACATTGAAGAGTGCACTTTGTGGAGCCAGGAATGCAAAACAGCACAAATGCGGGTTTTATAGCAGGGAAATGAAAGAGATAGAAATTAGCCCAAAATGGCCAATAAACTACTACTTTCTGGGCTGAAACTACTCCTCCAGGGACAGATAGGCTACTCAAAGCTCCCCTCTCTCAAAGGTGAACAGAGAAACGTCCTTCTATCCAAAAAAGGTATGGGCAAATACAGCCCTGAATTCAGCACTAACCTAAAAACTGGACTATACTAGCTTAGAAAGATGGGAAAACAAGTATTTTTTTTTTTTGTTTTGTTTTTTTTCAAAAAATAAAGCAGATACAATCAAGAAACACTTTAAATGCACAGACATGGTTATCACACACGAGTGTGTAGCCTACAACAGTTAAACAGGTAATTTAAACACAAAAATGACTGTTAAAGTGCAGGCAGTGAAATAAGTACAATATGTAGCTGAAACAAGCTTTTTAAATCACAGAAACTCTAAAAAATCAGCATTTTACATGGAATTAGTTAAAGGTAGAAAGACAATGCAGAAAAATTATACTTAATTACTCCAAAGTCTCGCTTTTGTATCCCTGCTGCTGTAGAACTCTGCAGGGCACCAGACAGGAGCTTGCTGAGCTGTATACAAGCACAAAAAACCTTGCTTTGGTTAATGAAGTTCGCAGATGACTGCAAACTAGGAGCCATCATCGAAACTCCTAACGATGTGGACATCGTACAAAAGGGCCTCACTGAGACAGATGCCTGGTGTCAAAGCCATGATGACCTCAAGCTCAATTCCAAAAAGTGCATTATCATTCTCTTTGGTAAAAACTCTGTACCCATGAGCTACCACATAGGTGGTAGTCTACTTAACACCGGAAGTGTGATAAGAGACCTTGGGACACAGTTGGACAGTAGTCTCTCCTTTGAAAATCAAATTTGCACAGTAGTCAGGAAATCCTTCTACGTGGCACACCTCATCACAAAAGGTTTCTCATCCAGGAAAAAAGAGGTCATTGTTCCCCTCTACTCGTCAATCATTAGACCCATTATAGAGTACAATGCCCCTTTTGGTATGTACCTCACAAGACATCTACAATGACTGGAAAGGATGCAGAAATACCTCACAAAGAGGATTACTGGCCTCAAACAAATGCCCTACGCAGATCGTCTCAAAAAAGTCCAGCTTTACTCCATCACATATCTCCTACTCAGAGGCGATCTCTGCCTAACATACAAAGCTATGTCAAACCCACAGCTGTTGGACATGCTCCACTTAAAGAAATCCCAATCCCTCTGAGCTACACACTCTAGGGACCTAAATCTTGTTACCACAATAAACAGAACATGCTGGAGGGATAGATTCCTGTCCCTGAGACCTCCCATAATCTGGAACAAACTATCTATCGATATCAAACAAAGCTCCTCATTAGCACTCTTCGAGAAAAATCTTGATTGGATGGGAAATAGGAAATTCACCCTGGGGATTATCTCTGTGGCTCTGCGCAACAGGGGCACAGGAAAATAATTTTCTTGGGTGGCAAAAGCCAGGGTACTGTTTTGGCTAGGCTAATATAGGCCCTCTAGGGCCAATAGCCTAGTACCTACCTATGAACCTATGAACAAGCTTTTTAAATCACAGAAACTCTAAAAAAGTAGTGTTTTAGGCAGAATTAGCTAAAGGCAGCAAGAAAATGCAGAAACTGATACTTAATCACCCCAAAGTCTCTATTTTGTCTTTCTGCTGCTGCAGAAATCTGCAGGCACCAGGCAGGAGCTTGCTCACAAATGCGGGTTTTATAGTAGGGAAATGAAAGCGATAGAAATTAGCCCAAAATGGGCAGCAAACTACTCATTTATTGGCTGAAACCACTCCTCCAGGGACAGATAGGCTGCTCAAAGCCCCCATCTCTCACAGGTGAGCAGAGAAACTTCCTTCTATCCAAAAAAGGTATGGGCAAATACAGCCCCGAATTCAGCACTAACCTAAAAACTGGACTATACTAGCTTAGAAAGATGGGAAAACAAGTATTTTTTTGGGTTTTTTTTTTTTTTTTTTTTTTTTTTTAAATAAAGCAGATACAATCAAAAAACACTTTAAATGGACAGAAATGGCTATCACACTTGAGTGTGTAGCCTACAACAGTTAAACAGGTAATTTAAACACAAAAACAAGTTTGTTAAAGTACAGTCAGTAAAATAAGTACAATATGTTACTGAAACAAATCACACAAACTCTAAAAAAGTGGCATTTTAGGCAGAATTAGCTAAAGGCAGCAAGTAAAAATGTAGAAAAATCATACTTAATCACTCCAAAGTCTCTCTTTTGTCATTCTGCTGCTGTAGAACTCTGCAAGGCACTAAGCAGGAGACTGCTGAGCTGTATACAAGTGTAAAAACCTCACAAATGTGGGTTTTATAGCAAGGAAATGAAGGAGATAGAAATTAGCCCAAATGGTCACTAAACTACTAATTTCTGGGCTGAAACCACTCCTCCAGGGACATATAGGCTGCTCAAAGCTCCCCTCTCTCACAGGTGAACAGAGAAACTTCCTTCTATCCAAGTAAGGTATGGGCAAACACAGAAACTTGTAACACAGCCCTGAATTCAGCACTAACCTGAAAACTAGAATATACTAGCTTAGAAAGGTGGGAAAACAAGTATATATATATTTTTTCAGAAAATAAAGCAGATACAATCAAAAAACACTTTAAATGCACAAAAATGGCTATCACACTTGAGTGTGTAGCCTACAACAGTCAAACAGGTCATTTTAACACAAAAACGACTTTGTTAAAGTGCAGGTAGTAAAATAAGTACAATATGTAGCTGAAACAAACTTTTGAAATAACAGAATCTCTACAAAATTGGCATTTTAGGCATAATTAGCTAAATGTAGCAAGAAAAGGCAGAAAAATGATACTTAATCACTTAAAAATCTCTCTTTTGTCTCTCTTCTGCTGTAGAACTCTGCAGGGCACCAGGCAGGAGCTTGCTGAGCTGTATGCAAGTGCAAAAACCTTGCAAATGCAGGTTTTGTAGCAGGGAAATGAAAGATATAGAAATTAGCCCCAAATGGCCAATACACTACTAATTTCTGGGCTGAAACCCCTCCTCCAGGGACAGATAGGCTGCTCAAAGCACCCCTCTCTCACAGGCGAACAGAGAAATTTCCTTCTATCCAAGTAAAGTATGGGCAAACACAGAAACTTGTAACACAGCCCTGAATTCAGCACTAACCTGAAAACTGGACTATACTAGCTTAGAAAGGTGGAAAAACAAGTATATTTTTGTGTTTTCCATAAAATAGAACAGATACAATCAAAAAAAGACTTTAAATGTATTGAAATTTCTATCACACTTGAGTTTTTAGCCTACAACAGTTAAACAGGTAATTTTAACACAAAAATGACTTTGTTAAAGTGCAGGCAGTAAAATAAGTACAATATGTAGCTGAAACAAGCTTTTTAAATCACAGAAATTCTAAACAAATCAGCATTTTAGGCAGAATTAGCTAAAGGCAGCAAGAAAATGCAGAAAAATGATACTTAATCACTCCAGAGTCTCTCTTTTGTATCCCTGCTGCTGTAGAACTCTGCAGGGCACCAGGAAGGAAATTGCTGATCTGTATACAATTTGTGTGTCTTACAATGGAGTCCCTATGACTAATGTATTTGATTTTTGGTGCACCTTCATGGCTGTGAGATGCAGGCATGTGGCTATGTGGTATGTGGTGTGGAGGGCTGTGGAGTACAAATGTTTCTTTGCCTCGGAGGTCTCCTTTGTTTGGTGATGTGTATGTTGAGGACCTGTGCATATGTGGGTGTGTGTTGTGTAGGTGTGAGTGGTGTGTGAGATGCACTAATTGTGTTGACAAACTGTTTGGTACCAGGTATGCAGGCTTGAGAGGGAGACAGCATAGACTGTAGGTTCATAATGTCATTGCATCTCTCACAAATTGTGTTCCTTGGTGGCATTTATAGATGATTGTCTGAGTACATGAGGCAGTTGCTACACTGTGCCAGGATGCCCATATCAACCAGACTGGCAGGGGAAACTGTAGGACATTGTCCAGCCATATTTTTCAGAAACTGAGGGAGGAAGGCCATGGAAACCTAAGGGGTGGGCCTACAGCACAGGTGTGTAAAACAAAAGTAGGAGGCCAACACTACTGCAAACAATGTAGACAGTCTATAAACAAGCAGTAATAGGTGCCACAGAAAGATGCACTTGAACACCTTAGAGAACATGCAGCAAGTAGCAGGAAACAACAAGATCAGGAGGGAAATTCATGATGTATTGCCACTGTGCTGCTGATAGCTGCATACATAATGTGGTGATAGATGGTGGAGTATGATGTGGGAGTTACTGGAGGATAGCGCTGGCAAATGTTGATGTGCAGGGTGTGTACATAATGGAGAGCAATGTATGTGGTCCTGTGATGTGTTCCCCTCTTCTTGTCTTTCAAGAGTAATGTACAGATGGAGGAACCCACCATTTTCAGCAGTGGAGAATGATGGTATAGTAGATGGACTGAGACTCCATCACAAGATCCTGCTGTTTAGGAGTGGCCAGAATCAGCAGCAACAAGCTGCAGTGTGGGTAGACGTCGTGGCATCAGGAAATCAAATCAGGCTACAGGAAAGGAGCTATAAGCAGGTCTGACACTGGGCCACCAATATAATAAATAATGCACAGTGAGGGGCCACAGCTGTGGCCAGGGACCATGCTGACACCAGTGGAGGGCCTACAACACAACAACCACTCTTGGCCACAGAGGAGTTCCTGGCAAATTTGGGCATAATCACAGTTTGTACTGTACATGTTGATATATGCACATATTATCCTGTACCAATGCCACATTTATGTCTGCTGACAATACCTCTCCCCAACTCCATAGGTACCTCTGGCGTGGCCGGAGTCCATTATCCTGTAGCCAGTGAGTGTGAAACTGTTTTGTTATGGCTTATCTATATCCTAGGTATGTTAAGGGCTGCTATTTTGCTGTGGACACAACTGTTACGTTTAGCGATATTGCAATACTTGTATGTTCAGTTGTGGAGGGGTTCACTGCAGTGAATTACATTGGTAATCACAGTAGCATATCTGCAGGAGCTGTAACATATTTGCACATATTTTTGTGAAGGTCTAGGAAGTCTGCTATAAAGGGGGCACTAGTATGGTGGAAATTGGTGCACTGTGTTTTAGGTGACAGTCCAACACATACACTGACATGTCACTTATCTCACAGGTATATAGTACTGGCAACATTAACTGGACATAGCTGCACTGCATGTTGTTAAGGGCCTGTTTTGTCTGTGTCTGGTGTGGTCTGCTTGTGTGTTGTACATGGGATCAGTAAAAAGGTGTGGTATGTATAATGCAGTTGTGGCACCTCACGTTTGTGTGTGTGTGTGTGTGTGTGTGTGTGTGTGTGTGTGTGTGTGTGTGTGTGTGTGTGTGTGTGTGTGTGTGTGTGTGTGTGTGTGTGTGTGTGTGTGTGTGTGTGTGGATCAGCAGACATAATAGTGCAGGTATTAATGCAGTCATGTTGTCTTCCTTCTCACAGGTGACCAGGGGGGTTAGAGCGTGTCCCCCTCACAACCTGATGTCAGTGTCTCATCAGACTCTGACAATGATGGTGGCCATAGTGAGGCAGAGGTGGGATTGCTGTGGGCTGAATCTGTCTCATGGGTTGACATCCCACTTCCTCCCTTAATGTCCACACATACAGTCAGTATGCCCCTGCAGCCACAGATATTGGACAGAGGGTTGTGGCATAAAGCAGGAGAGTGTGGTAACTATGGCATCTGTAACTGTAGACAGTAGCTATAGTCAGAGAGCTGGAAAAGTACCACACATACAGATTGATAGGGGTGTTTGAAGGAGGACTGCTGCCCATCCACCATGTGTCACAGGTGTCACATCATGTGTCATCTGATGCATATTTCTGTCCATCATGGAGGCACAGGCACATTCTGAACACAACACCAGATGGATGCTCAGGATCATGGAGGCACAGACACATTCTGAACACAACACCAGATGGATGCTCAGGATCATGGATGCATCACTGCCTGGCATCCATGACTCCATCTATGGCATTGGTGATGCCTTACATCATTTCACCAATGTAGTGGACAGATGGTGGGGTTAGACATTGCCACTCCTTAACTGTGCAATGACTGTGCTTGAAATTATGGTGGGAGTAGGGCATCAGATGTGGATGTAGGTCAGCAACAACATCAACTGAGAGACCATGTGGCCATGCACAGTCACACTCCTGCAGGGGCAGTACCACCAGCACTACAGAAGGGAGGCTCCTATCCACACCACTAAGTGGCAAGCCTCCATGAGGGACACAGATCCAGCAGACACCAGTCACTATCAGCAAGTAGTACTGCATCTAACCCTGGGCATGGTGGTGCCAGTGCCACTTCTGGCAGAACCAGTTCCCATGCTCATGGCTGGAGATGGTGAACTGTACATTCTGCCATGTACAGTCCACAGCTGTCCAGCATACCATTGTGTAGGGCTAGCACATGGCTTGACTGTGTACACACACACACTCACACATCACTGTCACATGCAGGTCACCACTAGACACACATGGCTCCTCTCCATGCCCCAGCTGACCAGCACCCCTACAGACACACACACACACACACACACACACACACACACACACACACACACACACACACACACACACACACACACACAATGTCAACTGTGTGGCACAGCCTAGGCCTTTGGCAACCCCACACCACACCTTGTGCATGTGATGATACCTGTGCCACAACCCTGTTATCCATCGATGCAGAGACATGCAAATATGTGTTTGATGCACAGGGTGACTATAGTACAGTTAATGACAGTTTGTAGTGCAGTAGTGTTATGCCCTGTAAGGTGCTGTCTGCTGGCATGTGTCATGAGTACCTTTGTTCCATGATGTTACATTGGCGTTAGTATTGCTGACTGACTGTTGTCTCCAAGACTTTTTCTGTTTCTGTTCTAGGGATCTGTGTGTCTACACTATGGGGACCCGGTGCCAATACAGCAGCTGAGGATGGCATGCTGGCAACTCAGAAATGAGACTTTTCCAAGGTACAGCTGTATATGTGGATGGTTGCCTAAGTGCTTATGTGTAGAACAATGTGTCAGAGACAATGGGGTAGACAGCATAATCTTGCATGCATACCCCTTGACACAACATGCTACTCTTGATACATGTCACCTGGGAGTTCAGTAGGATCATAGGTTCATGGGATCATAGAAGGTTACTAGAGTAATGGCCCTGGGTCCCTTACAACCCTAGTCATTAATGTATCCCATACTTATCAACCTCTTAGTGCAAGAAATCTGGACAAAGCCATAAATAAAAGTGGTACAAATGCCAAAAAATAGGGACAATTTTTAAATATCTTACAAATTTGAATGTTGATAGGATAACAGGTTTTGCATTACCATGACTTTTCTGAAAGGTATGAAGTCTGAAACTCAAATGCCTGTCATTATTTTCTAACTTAAATATTGAATGATTTACCAGTAATTTGCCAGAAAAACACAATTTTATAAAAAACAGACCAAAAATATGAGGCAAAAATCTGGACATTCTGTGAAAATTTGTAAAGTTGAGAGGTGTGGTTTTATCCCAAATGTCTGTCCAGCAGTTTGTGTTGATGACACATATCAGATTCAGGCCTGTCATGCTATTTTAAGGGGTGAGGATTTAGAATCACATATATGGGGCAGCTGTAGAAGAGCAGGGTCCAACATTGCCTTGTAGGCATGACACAGCCACCTTTGTCCAGTACCAAGTGGAGCACTACTGATTCAAGCCTGTCTGCATGGGACGGGTGTTGGAGGCCTTGGATTACCTTTGTGAGTATTACCATGGCCTTTCTGGTTGGTGCAGATGTCTGGATAGGTACATACCAAACAGGGGATTGTACTAAATTACTGGTCTACTGACTGAGGACTATACAGAGGTAATGACCTCCTTTTTTCTGGATGCAATCCCTTTACCTATGAGGTAAACCACATACAAAGCTTTACTGATCACTGCCGCTGCATGATGGTTGAATGCAACATTGTTATCAACCTGACCTGAGAACCCAGGTCTTTCAACACAGGTTGTGTGTTTATGGGGCTGCCATTGATGTGGCAAAAAGTGGGGCCATGTCCTTGCCGAATTGTATGATGGTACAGTTTTCTGCATTTAGCTTGAGGCCAGGACCTTGGCACCTGTCTGTATATGATGTAAATAAGTAAGACCCTGTTGCAGTGTGTTAACATCATTTGGTGGGTCAGTGAAAGACAGCACATGTCTTACAGTTGCCACAATCTTGGTCAGTACCTACAAATGTGGGTGGTGGTGGGTAGCATTCATGGCTAGATGCAGGTGCATTATTTAGGGGCAGCAGCTTCCCACTGGGCCTCAACTTGTATACATATTGCACATACATAAGCAAGACAGACTAGGGTTGCCACCCTATCAAATGTTCAATGTGGGACACTACTTGTAGTATCATGAGAGTTAGCAGGACAAACCATACCCATGGCAAGTGCAAAATACAGGACTTATCTTTTTTTGCCAATATGACAGCTTATTTTTGTAGCCTTTGCCTATATTATGCTATTTCTCATAATATTGAGGTGCTTCTGATGTAAAATAACTGTTTTATGCAACTATTAGGCAAATTTAGGAAATGTTTGTTGTCCTACAGTCTTGGGATATATGTATTGTTTTAATTGTTTTCACAGGACACACCTAGCCAAACATGGACTGCAACCTGCATGGTGGGATAGGTGGTGATGCTAACAGAGCCACACTGCTGCAAGGGGATATACATTCACACACACACCCATGAACTGGCTTTGTTGAGAGTAGAACTCTTGCCTGTCTAGCTGTACATAATATAGTGCTACATACATATTGCATGTTCCATGGAGCATATATGTTTTTGGAGTGTCTGCCACTACTATTCAGGTGTACAACATCTGCAGCTACTGTAAAGGTTGCCACTGGGGGGGACAGGTTTGCACAGGCCCTTAAAATGGTATAACCATTACACACACACACACACACACACACACACACACACACACACACACACACACACACACACACACACACACACACACACACACACACACACACACACACACACATACACAGACACACACACACGGACACACACACCCACTGCTGCAAGGGGATATGCATATACACGCACATGCACACACACACACACACACACACACACACATATAATCACACAGTTGCCAGTTTTGAAACCCATACCTATCTAGTTATATACACTATAGTACAATGCACTTATCGCATGCACCACTGAGCTATTGTGTTTAGAGTGTGTCTAACTGTGCTTCTAAGGTGGATGACATCAGTAGAACCCAAATATGTTGCCAATGGGGGTTAACAGAGTGTCATAGGCCCTCAAAATGGTATAACCATCGGGCATACACACACATGTACACACACACACACACACACACACACACACACACACACACACACACACACACACACACACACACACACACACACACACAAGACAGCCACACTGCTGCAGGGGATATGCTTACACACACACACACAGGCAAGAGAGCCACACTGCTGCAGGTGATACACTTACAGACACACACATATACACTCACAGAGTTGCCAGTTTTGAGATGAGAACCCCTAACAATCTAGTGGTATATATTATAGTGCAACGTACTTATTGCATGCACCATGGAGCCTATGTGTCTGGAGAGTGCCTAACTGTGCATCTAAGGTTGATAACATCAGCATGCCCTGTAAAGTAAGCCAATGGGGGTTAACAGGAAGGGACAGGCTTTAAAATGTATTGGTATTGCACACACATAGGCAAGACATACACACTGCTGCAAGGGGATATACTTACACACACACTTACTGAGCTGCCATTGCTGGGATTAGAACCTCTACCTATCTAGCTGTATGTACTACAGTGCTACATATTATCGCATGCACCATAGAGCTTAAACATTTGGAGAGTGTCTGCCACTGCTGTTGGGGTGGATGATATCAGCAGCTGTTGATAGGGAGGCCACTATTATGGAGGGTACTAGTCACAGGACCATAAAATGAGTGACCATTACACACATATGTCTGTTGGGTGTGTGTATACAGCTGTATGTAGAATATCTTCATAGACACAAACACACACACAAGGTGGCTGATGTGAGATTAGAACCCTTACGTATCTACTATTACACACTACAGCTCACCATACTAATATAAGGACATCTCAGTTCAATAGTCAGATGTGGTTTCAGACATAGGTTGAAATTAGCTAAGTGTAGCATGCCCAGTGTGCCCATCACTACTTACAAAGTGACTCCAGGCCAAGCCTACATGTACTCCAGTCTGGGAATTTGTATGCTACAGCCAATTGGCTGCTGAACCTGATTAAACAGTCCAGACCCTCCCTGATATAATGCCTGAGGGATTTCCTGGCTGTGTGCTGTCCATCGTATCTGACGTATACTTAGGGTGTTTACAGATTGTATTAGACTGAACAGGGTTTTGCAACATATGTCTGGTACAGTTTATATAGCAGTGTTATTTCTTGGTACATCATTGGCAGATCATTATAAACTGCCATGAGGAACTGCTGAGAGACATTTGGGTTACTGACTCCATACACTGCAGGTAACCCATGCTACTGCACAAACTGTTCTATTCTGCACTTTCTGCATTTATCTGGCCAGTAGTTCCTCCTTCTCCTAATATGTGGGCCTTTGTCCTGCACTGTTCCAGTTTCTGGCTTTGTCCACAGTTGCTCTATGAAGTTGTAGGTATGCTGTGACTCAGCTATGAGATGTAACACCACACATAGGGTTACAGACTTCACACCTCTGGCTGTTCCAGTTTTGCTGGATGTCCAGCATTGCACCCCATATATCTGCTCTGGTCCTCAGATGGTTTATATTGTATTGTTATTATAAGGATACATGGTGCCCAAACCTCTCAAACTCTTAGAGCAAGAAATCTGGACAAATCCATATACAAAAGTGGGACACAGGCCCAAACACAGGGACAAGTTTTTAATATTGCTCTTACAAACTTAGACAGTTGGTCGAATAACAGATTTTGTATTAGCATGAATGTTCTGATGGGTATGAAGTTTGCATCTCAACTGTCTGTCATTAGTTTTTCATGTCAAACTTTATTGATCTGCCACTAGTTTGACAGAAAACTGCAATGTTATGAAAAATGGACCATAAATATGAGGCAAAAATGTGGACATTCTGTGACACTGTACATTTGAGGGGTATGAAGCTGCCCACTGACTTGTTGTAAGTACTGACACAGTTACGTGATGGCCTTTACATCCTGGTGCTACTCTGACTTGTTACAGCCTGCTGTTCTACTTGCCACCATCTAGGTTACTCAGAGCTGTGTACTGCCTATATTTCTGGCCCCCTGTGCCTCCATTGTCGCTGACTTTGTCCAGCTTTCTTGCAATAACAAAATACTGACATATGGACAGTCTGCAGAACTTCTAGCATAGGTGTAGCTCACATGCATTATAGTAGGCACAGCCAGTCTCGAACCCTGAACACCATCAAGGATGGTAATGTACTTAGCCCATTAAGCTACAGAAGCCACCAGACAGTGCAGTTTAATTCCTGACACTATCAACCACAGACATACATTGCACATTGACCCCTGCATATTGGGAAATGTAACATGTCAGCAGGTTGTTTAGGACAGCCCTGGGATTGTGTGGTCTGCTGGTATTACCTTAGAAACATAAATGTTACCACAGTTGTATGGAAACACAGGTGTCTTGGGGGTAGGGGTCTCTAGCATTGGCAGTCACGCATCTGTCCTATGACCCCACTGTTTGTATTTCCCTCACATAGTGCAGTGGGTTTTGCTGGCTTGGGGCCTACTGCATATTATGGTATGGCCAGTATTGGGCAGACAGTTCTTGTTGTCCCACATAGCTGTCAGTTGTCTGCAGCTATCCCAGTAGCCCACTCTATTCCCTTGCATACACGCGGCAGGTCCATACATATGCTACCATAGTCTAGTACCTCATACATTTGTTGTAAAGAAGAGTGACTTACCTTGTGCCTGCAGCAGTCGAGATAGCAGTTCTTCAGGGCAGATTCTGTCAGATGCATGCAGTACACTGCCAATACATGGTAAGGTACAAGTTGTGTGGTGTGGCTGTCATCCTTTTTAATATATATGTGAGTAGGAGTGAGGTGTCGTCCCTAGGTCACTAGGATATCAGTGCATGTGCTACACATTGTCTCTTTGCCAAAACCAGGGCATACTGGGTATGCCTATGTCTGCCTACAGTGACAGGCTCAGGCGGTTCCTCCCCCAAGTCCCCCTGTGGCTGTAGGGACCTTGACCCTGATGCAGGGCTGTGTGTTCCTTCCCTGTGATGTTCCTGCCACAGCTGTTTCCACAGGATCATATTGTGTAGCATGGCACATACTGTGAACATGTGTACACATGTGGCTGGAAAGTTCTACAGGGCTTCACCAGATATATCAAGGCAGTGGAACCATGACTTGAGCAGCCCTAACACATGCTCTATGATGTTTCTAGTTTGTGTGTGTGCTTCATTATGGCATTCTTCTGTGGATGTGTGTGCATTTCTGATTTGTGTCATCATCCACTGTTTTAGTGTGTAGACAGCATCCCCCAGTAGATGGCCATATGGGATGTCCCCCCAGCAAACATCTGGTATAGCTGTGATGAGTGCCAGATGTGGGAGTTGTGATAACTGCCAGGGCTTCCAGCACACACATTCATGATAATGCCCTGCACATTGCACATAATCTGGCAGTTGGAGTGATACCCCTTGTGGTTGATGTAGACTCTACCATCCTCACCAGGTGGTCCTTTTATGTGCACATGAGTGCAGTCTATGGCACCCAGTATGTCAGGGTAGTGTGCCACATGATGGAAGAGATGCATATTTCTGGCCCTCTCCTGAGGGGTGTGGAATTAATATATGTGCTCACTGGCATCTGTTTGCATGGCAGCCAGGAACTGGTGGAGTACCCTGGATGCAGATGGCTGTGAGACCCCCATCAGGTCCACAGTAGGTCTTTGAAAAGTACCTGTTGCTGGTATTCTAAGGGCTACATATACCTTTGTTTCACTGGCATGGGTTCCTCTCTGTTGGCTCTTGGTCTGAGGTGAGGGCAGCAGAGCTCTGTGAGTTCATGTAGTATGTCCCCGTCCACAGTGTAGTGCTCTATCTCCAGCTCATGTAGTTCCTGGAAGGTTACCCTGGGCCTGAACACTCTTCTCCTTTTCAGTCTAGGCCTATTGTCAGCATCAGCACCAGCACTGACCTCAGCCTCTAGCACATATAGATGTAGAAGTGTGGCAGCTGCCCCTATCATTTTGTCGGTTAAAATTCCCAAGTGTGTACTCCAATGGTGCAGATTATGTGGGAAAAATCAGATTGGCTGACTATGATGCTTTCCACCTACCGGGTTTATCATTAAGGGGGTTGAATGGCCCAGTGGCAGTGGAATAGGGCTTATCAGTTATTCATACTTGATTGGCTTTCCCAGGTTATTTCCTTTTAAATTTCTTTCACTGCTAATCACTGGGGCACGACATTCAAACCCACTGTGCTAGTACAAACACTGCTCAGCAGTCTGAACACACCCCCATGAATAGGCATGCTCAGCTTAGCTAAAACCAGCTAAAACATATGTTGCAGAGCTAAACAGATCTTAGCAGCATTGGACATGCTCCCCTGCTTAGCTGTGCTTAGGTGAGCACAAACGGGCACCGCTGAGCTCCATTTCACTTAAACATAGTGTGACACACACCCTTTTGATGTCAGCTAACTGTTCTACCACTATCTACATGGTTCTAACCCTACATAGGTTTCATCTGCAGACACAGTGGCCCATTTTTGCTATTCAGTAACCCCAGCTCATTTGCATACAGCTCCTTGAATATACCCTGGATATTTCACTACTCCAGGGTCTGCTTTCTTAGCAACCACTACAACCTGCCCTTGTACACTCTACGTGCAGGACACTATAATGCATTATTTTGCAAATGTCTTATTTTCATTTTTTCAACATTTTAATTTTTCTTTTTTTGCATAATGGCATGTTTGTGCAAGTGTAATATATGTATTACACAAATTAATAATTTGCAATGCTTTTTGGACTCACTGGCCAAAGTTTTGGCCATTTGCATGCCTACAGTGCAATATCCAACCTTCATTTTGGGCTTTTACAGTCTCTGTTTAAATTTTACATTTCTGTACATGTTTTTTTTTCTGTGCACATTTTTGACAACAACACGATACCTACAAAGGTGCCTTCCTGCTTATTGGATCATAAATCACCCTCATTTACATGGATTTCACCTGCTTATGAGGTGATTTGTATTCCATGGAGACTCCATGTCCACATGCTTGTGCAAATCACTCTACTCTGTTTACTGGATTGCTCATCAGCTGTTTTCTGTGTTGGGGCTGTGCCACTATGCCTACATGAAAAAATCACTCTATGTAGGTTTTATTGAATTCCATCCATTAATTCAGTAGTAGGAACTCAGAAGGAATATATTATTCCCAAGGTAGTATAACTGGGCCAGATAAGACTGAAATTATATTTTCCAGGAACATATGCATTTAACTGAAAGCTTTGATACACATCCAATAACTAATTCAGATCATATGTCAGTAACAACAATATATAGTATTGTGCATTTATTTTAAGTTAATAAGTTATGGTGGTGTTCCAGAGGGGTTTTATTGTGGGCTTTTATTAAATGAAAAAGTCTTGTAAAATGTGACATAGCTTCAAATGGAAATGACAAAAAATAAGTGTATAAAGGATCATCCTGCCAAACATCAGTGGACACATGTAACACAGAAACTGGAAATAAACATTTATAAAATCTGGTGTATATAATAGGTCAGAATAATTAACTTCTTATTATAATGGCTACAGTATCCATATTATTTTGTAATGTGAATGGCCTCACAGATATAGACAAAAAGGTAATGGAGCTGAAGTATATTAAGAAATTCAGAGTACAAATAGTAATACTACTAAGACAGATTTGGAAAGTAGTGATCATGTAAATGTGATAAAGAAAGGATTTCAGGATGGATATTCAACAGAATATTAGGGACAAAGGAAAGGGGAAGTACTTTCAGATGAGCTCCAATAGTGATAGAAGAGGAAAAAACAGATAACAATGATGGTAGATTTGAGATAGTAAGGGGCTAATGGCATGGGAGGAGGATTACAGTGGCATGAGATTTATATTCCACCTAAAACTGCTATTATGGAGCTTAAGAAAATGTTGGGGGAAATAATTAGCTTTCAGCAGGGAATATTATTTATAGGTGGGTATTGGAACTTGATTTGTAACAGCGATGATGTATGTGGGGAACCAAGAAGAGAAATATAACAAATATGAAAATATGTGGTATGGAAGATGAATTCAGTAGTATGAACTCAGAAGGAATATATTATTTTCCAAGGTACTATAACTGGGCCAGACTAGACTGGCATCGTATTTCCCAGGAATATGCCCATTTAATTGAAATTGAAAGCTTTGTCACACATCCAATAACTATTTCAGATCATGTGCTAATAACAATTAAGATAAAAATGCAGGGTAATGAAGAAAAAGTGAGACACTGCCGCTTCCCCACCTACTTGTTAAAATGAATGGAATTTAAGGAATGGGTAATTATTTGTGAGTTAATCGAGAAGATGGAAACTTCTTCAGACGTTATAGCTAATGAATGGGATAAAATAAAAGTGGAGTATAAAAACAGGTTAGAAATACAAGAAAAAAGAAATATAGTTTAAGAAGTAACAAGAATTATTTAGAGGTGCTGGCAAAGGTTAAAGTATTGTAGAGTAAAGGGAATCTCACAGAACAAGAATAAACACAACTGTGTAGTGCTAAACAGACAATAAGATATCTAGACAATATGCATGAGTTTAGAAAGATTGCTGTTAAGCAACTGTTTTTTGATAATAACTCCAGAGCACAAAAACCTTTATCACAATGACTTAGGCAACAGAAAGTAGAAAGGGTTGTTGCCAAACGTAGGGAGCCTATAATAAGAAAAATCACCAGAGATCCTGTAGAGGCATTAGATATATTTTGGAAAATTTATATACAGCAGAGAAGTGGGAAAATCAAGGAAGAGTACAAATGGAAATATTTATGGAAAACTTAAGTATGGCAAGGTTAGAGTTAGACAAGGCTCAAAAATAAACAGTTAAGATAGGTGGAAAAGAGATAAAAATTGTAGCTTTAAATCCCTCCGCAGAAAAGTCTCCAGGAATACATGGTAGTCTTGTGGAAGTTTGTAAGCTAGGAGGGACGAAAGTGACAAACATCTGGAAGGTTTTGTTTAACAACATTTTAAAAGGAGGAGAAGTATCAATATCCAGGAAGAAAGCTGTGGTGGCTGTAATACATAAAGACCAATCAGACTCAGCTTCATTTAGGCCCATTTCATTTTTAAACCATGATTGCAAAGCATTAATGTCCATAATAGCTAAAATAATGGCAAAGGTGTTGCCAAACTTGATAGATATGGATAAATGTGGTTTTGAGGAAGGGAGGCAAACATTTGACAACATTAATTTAACAATGATGATCCTGAGGGAAGCAGAATGCAAGAAAATACTGCTGCTGTTGTTGGATCTTCATGCTGAGAAAGCATTCCACAGAGTATGTTAAGATCTTATAAGTAGGGCAATGGAAGCATTTGCATTTCCCGATACAATAATAATGTTAATTAGGAGGTTGTATGAGAAACCAGAGGCAACAATTAAATTGGGAAAGTTTCTCTCTGATAAGCTGTGTCTGAAGAGAGAAACCAGGCAGGGGTATCCTCTTTCCCCTTTATTATTTACATTATATTTAGAGGCATTGACAAAGAAAATAAGGGACTCTGAAATTCAAGGATATAATTGGTACGGTAGTCAAGAAAAGCTAGCTTTATTTGCAGATGGTATTATTTTGTACCTGATAAAAGAATAAAAGAACATCTCAGCGTTGTGGAATATTTTGAGACAGTTTCAGGTATTTCTGGGATATAAAATGAATGAAGAGAAAACAAAGACTATAGATTTAAACTATGTACACACATGAATTGATCAGCAATACTTATAAATTATGGGGGCACAATAAAAATGAAGTATTTAGGAGCTAGGATTAAAAAGGATCCTGTTATGGCAGCTAAGGATATGTGGGATGAGCTAAACAAAGGATAATACAAAAACTAGGAAACTGGAAACTCTTGTTTTAGTATCCGGATAGCAATGAAAATGTTTTTAGAACCCTTTAGTTTTACAAACAGGTCAAGGATATTTTTATCAGCCAGAGGATAAGCTGTGGATAGCAATTAGTAAAGAGTTGAAGGATTTTATCTGGCAGATAAAAGGGGCAAGGGCAAGTGAGATAAGTTGATCCTTCCAATAGAACAAGGTGGTTTTGTATTACCTGATTTGAAAGGATATTTTAGAGCTGCACAGTTAAGGCTCATATATGTCTATATCTATATCTATATATATCTATATATCTATCTATATCTATCTATATATATATATATATATATATATATATATATATATTAGATATAGATAGATTAGATATAGATAGATAGATACAGATAGATAGATATAGATAGTTATTTATATATATATATATATATATATATATATATATATATATATATATATAGATTAGATATAGATAGATTAGACATAGATAGATAGATATAGATAGATAGATATAGATAGTTATTTATATATATATATATATATATATATATATATATATATATATATATATATATATATATAGATTAGATATATATAGATAGATATAGATAGTTTCATATATATATATATATATATATATAGAGAGAGAGAGAGAGAGATTAGATATAGATAGATTAGATATAGATAGATATAGATAGATAGATATAGATAGTTATTTATATATATATATATATATATATATATATATATATATATATATATATTAGATATAGATAGATATATAGATAGATAGATATAGATAGCTATATTTATATATATATATATATATATATATATATATATATATATATATATATATATATATATATATTTTATATCTATAGATACATAGATATGCAGAACACTATAATTCAAAATGGAAAGAGTTGATGCTGAACTGGGGTGGGGCATTCAAAAAATAAAGAGAGAGTGGGATTTTGGATGCAGATCCTTGAAGATAATGATAACAGCCATACAGAATACAAAATACAGGCAAAGGCATCCAGACATGGAAAATTTTACATTACAAAAAGTAAGAAGACAAAGAGGAAAAGAAGAAAATAGGATTAGTACTGGAGAAGTGAAAGAAATGGAAACTGAAGTTATGTGTTACCTATAAAGTGAAGGATTTAGTGTAGAAAATCTAACTCAGATAACACAGCAGCAGGATAGAGCAATGGATCTCCAAATTAATGAGAAATCTGTGGCATGGGAAACACCTGATCAGTTGTCATATGAAGATACTTTGGAGCCTTTTACAGGAAACCAGTATAAAAGTTCTTTTGGAGTTGCACAGCAAGAGAAGGAACAGGAAACTGTGGCAACTCTGAGGCAGTCAGTGTTGTGGAGTGATAGGCCAGTGAGCTCTTATATGAAAGAGCAATGGGTGACATAAGGTGAAACTGAAGAGAATGTGGCACAGGAAAATGTTCTGGAATTTTTTTATAGAATGCCTGTAGGAAATGGAAAACAAAGAATGTGCCTTCAGTTTAGAAGAAACTGATCTAAGAGAAGTGTTGTTGATTTAATAGAAATGGACAGAGATATTAAGATCAATGGAGGAAATAGACTACAGAAAGTCAATAAAACCAAAAAAGTTAGAGGTTTGATAAAACAAATGAACACAGTAATTAGGACTGTCCATAGATATTTATGTGATGTAACAGAATTAAATAGCATATATTACTGTCCAGCTAAATTAATAACAGATAAAGTCTTACCACAAAAACACAGGGTGGTAAGGGAAAGGAAGGGGAGAAATCAAATGACATCATGGAAATATCAAATAGGGAAAACTATAAAGCAATTAAGACAAGAAGTGTCACTGTTAGAAGAGTATAGAGGCGGCAACAGATCAACAAAATACTAGGAAAGATAGATGTGATAAAAGCAATGTGTAGTACCAGAACAGGTCATAGATTAGTACTAGGCTAACTGCCCTTGTCAGCCATTTTAAGCCTAGCCAATCATCCCATGTAAGAATCAAACCCTGCACTTTGTGCTTGTAAGATAATCACCTTATCCATTATGCCAACTTCCCATATATTGTGCACGGTTAAAAATAACACTAAATACATCAGAACAGGCAGAAAACCAGAAAACTTAGAAGATATACAAATAAATATAAACAAAAAGTACAAAATTAGCAATTTACTGATAGCACAAAAAAAGTTTTCTAGAGAATTGGGAAACAAAGCAAAAGGAATTGAAACACCACCAAAAAATGAAGAAATAGATGCATTTTGGAGAAGTATCTATGAAGATCCTGTGGAACATAAAAAAGATGATAAATAGATAGAAGAAAAAGAAAGAATAAGACGTTCAAATGTACAGGATATGACATGGGATGAATTAATGGCTAGAGAGACTGAAACAAAATTATGAAAATCTCCTAACTGGAAAACCCCAGGCCCAGATGCAGTACCTAACTTCTGGCTAAAAGTATCAACATCTTTACATGAAGATTTAGTCATGAGTAAGAACTATTTATATGCACACCATGACCAGACACCAGCCTGGTTAACAACAGGGAAAACAATACTCCTACTTAAAAGTGAACCTGCAAGGTATCCTAAAAACTATAGACCAATAACTTGCCTTTGTTGACATATGAAATATACACTGGAACTGATGCCGACAGAGTTTATAGTCATTTAGAAGAAAACTCAATCATGGCAATAGAACAAAAGGGTAATAAAAGAAAGTCATACGGAACAAGGGCTCATTTGTTTTGAATTGTCATAATGGAGAACTGTAAAAAGGGAAGAATCAAGTATGGCATGGATAGACTATAAAAAACATTTGACAGTGTCCCACATTCATGGATAAAAGAGTGCTTAAAAATGTATAAGATACACCCTGCACTGATCAATTACATTACAGTGACCACAAAACAGTGGCAAACCACTTTGCAGTTAAGTCATGATAAAGGACAAATTATTATTCCAGGGACAAAAATTCAAAGGGGGATATTCCAGGGTGACTGTCTTTAATCGCTGCTATTTTGTCTTGCCCTTAACCCATTAAGTTGTCTGCTTAACAGATTAGGTCATGGCTACAATTTTGCTCCCAGAAAGCAACAAAGTGTAAAGACCTTTCATCTTCTTTTTGTAGATAATTTAAAATTGTATAGTTCATCGGATGAGGAACTGAAAGCACAACTGGAAGTGGTCAAAACTTTTTCAATGATATAAGAATGTTACTTGGTCTTGATAAATGTGCAAAAGCATCCTTTAAAGCAGGAAAGCTGCAGCACCAGGAAAACATCGGTTTGGGACAGGAATGTGATATAAAAAAATTTGAACAGGAGAGAGTATATAAATATTTGGGAAATGGTGAAGGATCAGCAATAAAACATGAACCAATGCAAATAAAACTTAGGAATATTTTAGAAGACTTAAATTAATACTGAAAACAATGATGACATTTAGGAACAAAGTCCAAGCTATAAACAAATTTTCTCTTTCTGTCCTAACTTACAGTTATGGAATGATTGACTGGCCCCAAAAGGTGATGGATAGGTTGAACAGGAAAACAAGAAGGATGCTTCATGCTCATCAAATGATTTATAAAAATCAGTACATACCAAGATTATCCAAAGGAGGTAAGGGCCCCATCAAAATTTATTACATATATAGATCTGCAATTATGGGACTGAATACATATCTGCTGACCTCACAAGACCCAAACATAGTGAAAGTATATTTATTCTACTGCACTTAAAGATATGCATTATAATGTAGAAGTGTTGACTTGCTTGCACCTTATGCAGCTGGGAGCTTTCACGTTACACATGTTATTATGCTGTCACTTACAAGTCTTTCTTTTACATGTGAAAGTTACTCAGCCAGGACACCATGTTATGGTCCATATTTGCTGCAAAAAGATTATCTGAGATGACTAAAATAAAATATACTATGAACTCTGACAATTCAGTCCACATCCTTGCTAGACAGTGCACATATATGTCACTCTAAGAAGCTGCTTTTCTGAAGCAGCTGTTAACCACATTTATACTAACTAATCCTGTGATTCTATTGGAGTGTATGGGTCGCCACAATCTTTTGACTGTTAACTTTTTCATCCAACTGTAACCATTTGAAATAATGGTTAAAGCATACCTCTCAACCTCCTAACACAAGAAATCTGGATAAAGCCTTAAATAATAGGGGGACAAAGGGACAAAGACCCAAAAATAGGGACAGATTTAAAATATTGTTCTTAGAATAACAGGTTACTAGCAGTTAATTTTAATTTTATGAAAGAAATTGCATTTTAGTTTTATACAAGTTCAAGGTTTGATACAAGCTCAAGTGTTAATATATATAAAACACTATTGTTCTGGTTATATTTTGTGTTTAATATTTTGTCTGTTCTTCAATTTGAGTTTGAATGCTGGTATCCCAAAATCCCATTAGGGTGGGTGAGGTTACACAATTATGTATGCAAATGTTATGTTAATAAGCATCCAGATATTTTGGCCAGTTGTACCTACTTTTCATGGGCCTTTGTCCATATTTTTGATGTTTCCAGGTTGAGAGGTATGCTCCCAAGCTGTGCTATCATACTAACCCAAGTTATACATTTACTTAAATAGGCACACATACATAACTGCACCATTCACCCTTTAACTGATAACTATCTCAATAGACTGCAGATTCATTTTATTTATACTCGGCTACTCTCTATAAATCAAGTTTCACTTCCCACTGGACTCTATGGAAGGTTGCTATACTTGCACCCCCCCCTGTTGCCAGCCTTATTGCACTGGGTATCCTAAAGCAGTATTACAACTGTCTTATGTTCACAGATCACAAACTCCTACTAAACACAAATAACTGTTTGTAAGAGGTACATATGTTTAAGACATAAGGAGGCCTCACTCTCACAAACACAAACCGTGAAAATTGCACTAACAAACCACATTCGGTGCACACACCCCTGACACGTAATATAATGTCATATGCTGATGCTGTAAAGAAATCTTTGCATAGGACTCCTAGACTTGTTAGGATTAAGTTTAATGAAAAATCAAACATCACAGCACACGACATGACAGCTTTAACAAAGAGTCACTATGAGACCAGTGGTCTCCGTTCTAGTGCACCAGATGACTCCACAAACACAAATGTTTTAGTGATTAGTGGCTCCACAGTGAGACGCAAAGATTCCACACTTATTAAGCTGGACAAAGACAGGGAGTCAGGGTAACAGTGAATTATTTTTCAAGTGCCAGGATTCCCCACTTACTAAGCTGGACAAAGACAGGGAGTCAGGGTAAAAGTGAATTGTCTTTCAAGTGCTAGGATTCCCCACTTACTAAGCTGGACAAAAATAGGGAGTCAGGGTAACAGTGTATCGTCTTTCAAGTGCCAGGATCTTAGAATTCTTAGGACTTTTGCCCCAGACAAATATAACTACATGGTAGGTGTGCATATTTGAGTGAATGACTAGGGACAAAAACACCCTGAGGGAAATGCAGAGAGCCATATCTGAGCTCTCAGTGCATCTGCCAAATGCAAGAAAGATTCTCATGCTAAGTGGAATTCTCCCTTCTTCACGAATGATGCCTTGGTACAAAGAAAATATGACTGGCTTTAACAATTGGCTAAAAATGTGGTGTCATTCCAGCATATGGAATGAGAGGTTTGACAGTCTTACTTACTTTGCATAGGATGGTCTGCACATGTCGTTCTAAGGCTTCCACATACTTTGGCCTTTGTGACCTCCTGACTGAGCTATCATTTACTCACACTACATTTGGTTTTACTGGAACATGCTGACAACTGTACTTACGTATTATCGCAACCACATTTTCAAGCGAATGGTGGTTGCTTTCCCTTGTGTCAACTGGGACCGATTAAGTATGAGAAAACCTCAGACGCATGTTTTCTTTAATGTGTTCTTGTTTTTATGAAGGTTTCTCACTTCAGATGAAAAAAATTAAGGTTTGAAATAATAGGTTTTCCCATTTACTGCCAGTGTCTCAAGATGTCAGTTAAGCAAGTTCCCCCATTCCACACTTAAAAACACGTTCCGCATTCCTTTTTCTCAGCCTTTGCCCTGACAACAGAAAGCATTGGGGAAACAAAAGCCAAAGCAGTATACCCTGTCTGACTCCTTACAAAGTGATCAGGAAGGGTAATAGACTGTTAAACACTATCTTGGTGGATTTTTTATTTAGTTTTTGGTTTGTAAAACGAGTATGGGTTTTCAAACGTTGCTTGCAATTTTTGGCTAGCTAATCCATTGGAGGATTAGACATCTGATAGGAAGCAAAGACAATCAACGGGATTTTTGAGTAGAAAACAGCTGCAATACTGCAAAATCATTTAAACATCTGATTAACCTCTCTAATATAATTGATCCATAAAGTGAGACTAGCATTGGGGGAATGAAAGGAAGTTAGCAGATGCACAAGATTTTGCAGTACTGCTGTTTTCTACTTAAAAAAAAACCCTTGATTGTCTTTGCATCCCATCAGACGTTCTTCTGATGCATGTAAAAGGGCACAGAGATTGCAGCTAGTTTCTCCAGTCAAGCCACCGCAAAGTCGATGAAGAAGCAGCGGAGGAAAATGGTGACTGCATTACCAAGCCCTCTGTTTACAACCCAGCCTTACATCACACCTTAAAAATGTTTAAAATGGTGACTGCTTTACCAAGCCCTCTGTTTACAACCCAGCCTTACATCACACCTTAAAAATGTTTAAAATGGTGACTGCTTTACCAAGCCCTCTGTTTACAACCCAGCCTTACATCACACCTTAAAAATGTTTGAACTTTCTTGTAAAACACATATCAGACAGACCTTACAAGGTAAGACCAAATGTCCGTTCTTCAATTTTATGTCAATTATCGCAACATGAAAATGTGGTTGCGATAATACGTAAGTACCCTGACAACATTGGGAAGAACATGACTGCCTTTATCTATCTATCTGGATACCACATTGCAAGATCCTAAACAAAGATTTTAGATAAACAGGAAAACATACGTACATGTATTTCAAAACAAAAACGAAAAGATAAAACTATAACCGCATGTAATTAATAAACAAATACAGGTATACAATGAAAAATACAAACCTACAACAACAAAAGTAAGGGACATAATTAACATATAGTATTATTGCTGTGAAAATGAATAGCAGTTGTATTAATTATCTTAAGAAAGGAGACAGCATAAACATAACAGGCTGTAAAATACTCCGATTAAATAAAATAATGAATGTTTTGCATTTACAAGACTAGTTGTAATATATGGCAAAAGGAAGAAAGTGAAAAATAAAAAATCATTCTATACACAATTTTTGTAGTAACAGCCTTAGAATTCTCTCTTCAGAAAGGGTATATCAACTTGCAGTTTCAGTAGGATATGTAGCTTATGTAGTTTAAGCCAGATGAACCCAGGCCATCAAAAACATATACATTGTGATAGTTGTGCTAGAGGTGTAGAGAGTTCCATAAGGAGTGCACTTTTTTATGGCAGGCTCTCGCAGTACAAACTATAATTTAATGGAGCTTGGCAAGTAGCAAGCTTTAATGATTACCAGTTTGTAGGGATTTTTTCAAAAAAAAATATGAAATTGTTGAGTTGTGGACAGTACCTATCATTGAATGCTCTATATATCCAAGTATTCAGCAGAAAGTTACCTCCGGCTTCTACTGGTAGCCAGATAGCTGTTTAGAAGATTTTACAATAGTGTCCTCTGCCATGAAGCTGACTAAATGTTTTGTTCTTGAGCATTTAGAAAGCACATTCATGGAGTCTAAAGATTTTTTTCTCTCTGTTGTCTAATCATTTTCTTTCTCTTTCATGATTTGCACAGGAATATGACCTGAGTATATAGAAAAAATACAGCAAAATAATGCTACGGAAAAATAATTTCCATGTGAGAATCATGGAAATGGAAACTCTTAGCATTTCATCAGCTAGGGAACTGCTACAGCTAGGAATAATAAATTAATATCTAGTCTGTCTTGGGCCATACCACTAGAAGTCTACCTATGTCAGTGAAATTATCATATTCAGTGTTAAGGCACTCTTCAACTACAACCTTGAAACAGGCTTCTGTCCAAGAAAATGTGAGACCACAACAGTCATTCCATTCCATAAGGGTGAACCATCAGCCAACCCAGGGAACTGCAGACCCTTCTGTCTAACTAGCCTAATATGCAAAGCCAATGAATGAATTATCATCTAAACGATAAACAATGACATTGGCAACCTGCAGACACTGGGTCCTTCCCAGTTTGGCTTAGTTAAGGGAAGGTCATACCTACTTAACCTGGCAGAAATCTTTCAGATGGTCACCAAGGCAATGGATGATGGTGAAACAGTGCATACTGCATATCTCGACCTGGTTGAAGCATTTGATATAGTACCCCACTAGGGTATTATTGACAAGCTGTCTGAGCTAGGTGTAAACCCTTACATAACTTGCTAGATTGCTGACTGGCTAACAGACAGGACCCAAGAAGTCAGGATTGGTGAGACCACCTCCCCCAAGAGACCATCCACCACTGGAGTACCCCAGGGGTCTGTGTTGGGCCTGCTCCTTTTTGGCATCTACTTCTCAGAAGTCAAGGCTAACATTAAAGACCTCTGGCTCACCATATTGCAGATGACTGTAGATTGTGAGTTATTATAGATTCCCTCTAAGACACAAATACCTTGAAGTGAGTTTAATACAGAGACTGGTGCCAAAGCTGTGGCCTAAACCTCAATGCCAAAAAATTGCATGATAATGCTCTTAGAGAAACTGTCATCCTGCATTAATCCATTGATAAAATGCCACTAGGAGTTAAACCAGTAGTAAGGAATCTGAGAATATGTAGACAGCAATCTGACCTTTGAACAACATGCAACTAAGATAATAAGAAAATTTGTTTATGTCACCCAACTTATATGTAACGGTATGGCGCCCAGGTCCAAGGAAGTTATAGTAATACTGTACTCGGCCATTATCAGACCTGTCATTGAATACAATGTCCCCTTTGGCATGTATCTAACCAGACTTTTGCAACAGTTGGAACACTCACAAAGGTTTCACCAGGGGAATCCAGGGCATAGATACCCTGTCCTGCACTGATCACCTAAAGGCTCTAACTCTGTATTCAGTCTCCTACAGGCTACTGAGGAGATCTCTGCTTGGCTTACAGGGCTTCCTCAGACCCAACCCTGATGGATCTGTTTCACATGTGCCAAACAAACATCACCAAAAACACTACATCCAGGGGACTGAACTTTACTTGTGACATAAGCAGAATGTGCTGGAGAAACAGATATATGTCCCAAAGGATTTCCACACTATGGAATAAGCTCCCTATCCATGTAACACAGTCCATCCATGACCCTTTTGAAAGGAAACCTTGACAATTAGATATGAAATCATAAATTTACCCTGGTCTGGTCTCCATGTTCCTTTGGGACAGAGGCTGCCAATAAGAAAAATATTATCCTAACTAACACCCCCCTACAAATCCTTAGATACCCGCCTACCAATATGCCCCCCATGATACTTGGGAGCAAAATGATTGGAGGTGTGCATCTAGGCTTGTAAGGGCCTTAGTGGTCATTAGCCTAGAAGAACCTATGAATATTTTGTTTGACATCTCCAGCAGCTGGAGAGACCACAAAGGTACCTAACCAAGAGGATTACTGGCCTCAAACAGTTGCCCTATACAGCACGATTGAAAAAGCTAAGACTGTTCTCTGTTGCATACCGCTTTCTCAGAGGCAATCTCTGTCTAACATACAGAGCCATGTCCAACCCAGAATTGTTGAACATGCTCCATCTTAGCAAAACCAAATCTACTCGAGCTACACACTCTAGGAATATAAACCTCAACACAACAATGAATAGAACATGCTGGAGGGATAGAGTCCCTTCGCAGAGACTTCCCTTACTAAGGAACAGGGTCCAGATCTACATAAGACAGAGCCCCTCACTATCACTCTTCAAGAGGAACCTTGATGAGTGGATGGGTAACAAAAAGTTCACACCGGGGATCACACCAACAGCACTACTAGATAGGGGCCAAGGGTACTAGCTGCTAGTACAAGAGTCTAGGGAACTACTAAAGGGGCGGTGGATACCGCACAACATGCCTTCGGGCAGATAGCCCAGTACCAGCCTATGAACCTATGAACATATGGAATGCACTTTTCTGTTTCAGCTTTTACTTCTGTAAAAAAATATATGTGGTGGTCATTTGCTAATAGTAACAACTCACTGTCTGACAATTATTTTTTTATTAAAGTACCTGACCTGTGACCTGATGCTGGTCATTATTTGAAAACGAGTATGAGTGTGGTCACATCTTAACCAAAAATCTCTGTCAGGAAACAAGACAGCCTCATTTTGTAGAAAGTCATCATAACTGAAATGTTTTCTACATTGTGCAGATGGTAACTTTTTCTTCACAAGACTACAAATATAAGATAATTATTTGTATTGCTTACTTGGAAAATAATATGACCTTAAAGGAAGTTTGTAATATGGCAACAGTAATCCAACCATGATTTTAGTAAGATGAATCTTATAAAACTGTAAATATATAAGTAAATTATTCAGCTGCCCCATCCTTAAATAAATACATTAAAAATGCAAATAAGTTTAAGGAATCAAAATTTAGGCAGTTTCAAAGGCCTATAAGTGGACATTTAGTTTGTATGCTATAAGCATATGTAATTTGGTGGGCAACTTTCACAGAATGACAAACAGCTTTATAAATGTGTGATTTTGTGATAGCTCTGTAATAAATTTGTACTGTGTTCATAAAGAAAGAAACAGATTATTTAGCAGATTACATTGTCTGTGAACAGCCTTACATACTCTTTCATTTCCTGCCCAAAAGCTAACATTATACATTAACTGTATTATCTGTTGGACTAGAAAACACACTGGCAAGTTCTGAAAAATGACAGCTATCACCTCCATGATGTGCTCTTAAGTAATAAAAGTAATGAAAGCTTCAGTCAAAACAACGATTACTAAAAAACTATTCATACATTTCACTATGCACTAATATTTTCAGTTTTCTTCTGGCATTAAACCTTCAAAAATTGTAGAAAACACTATTCTACAAAGTCAGCAAAACAAGCTCTCCAGATATGATAAAATCAAAATCATTTAATTTAGAAAAAAAATGGCTAATCGACTTGAACATACTAAAGCTGAAAACTCTGTTATGTATTTATAAGAGGTTAAGTAGCATTTATAATACTTCTTAAAATCATCGCCTCCTGGCTTGAACCAAAGTCTTTTGGTGCACTCCCTTCATAAAGTAGGCAATGGTTAAGGTCTTGACCTCATAGGCACAAGCTATAAAGTTTGATTCCGATCTAGGGTTATTGACTAGGCTTAAAATGACCCTTGAGGGCAGTTAGTTAGTTGTTGTTGTTGTTTTTCTTTCGGCTGTTCCCAGTTAGGGGTCGCCACAGCGGAACTCTGGTCCGCTAATGATTGGCAGTAGGTTTTTAGGGTGCTGAGGTACCAGCTCGATGCCCAACCTTCAACGAAGACACACCCTTTCACACATGTCTTTCGAACGCTACTCGATCACGGGGAGGACATGCAGACTCCACACAGAAGGTGCTAGGGCAGTTAGTTAGTATGAATCGATAAACTTAAGAACATTGCTGTAGAAGATTTGATGTTAATGCCACATGAACAGTAATGCCAACAGACCATTAAAATGTAAGGGTGTTGTGCATCAGGCTTCAAGGTTGGAGGACTTAGGCCTCATATGACTCATATGAATCTTGCATGTGTGCCCGGTGTGGCACTTATATCACAAAGGTCATATGATTATCAGTTTGCAATCAGTTGGTAGAATGGACTTTACAGTATTTCTGATTGTAGTTGTATTGTCAGGCTCTGGATTGCATTGCATAAGTGGAAATTCCTTAAGATTCCAAGAGCAGGCTAAGTAATTTCTTACACTTATTTCACTGAATTGCACTTCTGAAGCGCTTATAATTGTGCTATACAGTTGATCTACTATATTTTTGCATGGTTATAAAGCTTTTTTTATTGTTTCACTGCATTTATGTACTGTTTTAAACTGTTTTAACATTACTTAACTGTAAACTGCTTTTTCATACTGAGAGTTGTATTTTCTGTTTGTGATTGCTCTATCCAAACTTTTCTGTGCATTTTTGTTTGTTAAAAGCATTCTCTAGTCTGCTCCTTAATCTGTTTAAAACTTTCATTTAGTGGCTACAGCTAGGAACTGTAATAGTGTGCATTACTATAATTGTTGTTTTTTACTTAAATTACTAAATTGTAAACAGCTTTTTCATACTGAGACTTGGATTTTCTCTTTGTGTGTGTTCTTTCTATGCTTTTAAAGTGAGGTTTCTGTGTTTTGCTCAGGTGGCATAATCTTGATAGAGGCCTGTTGTGTAGGCTGGAATTTTTGTTTGTGTTTCTGGCAGCCATTTTCTGCTGATTGTCTTCATTATTGAGAGTAACAAGGCCTCCTGACCTTCTGTAGTACGAGTGATTGGGTAACAGCAGGGGCTGAGGAGTAATCTGATCTTCCCAACTCTTCCATTCTTACTGCTGTATAAACTCTGTGTCTTATAAAGGCTCTGCTTGTATTGTCAGGCTCTGGATTGCATTGCATAAGTGGAAATTCCTTAAGATTCCAAGAGCAGGCTAAGTTATTTCTTACACTTATTTCACTGAATTGCACTTCTGAAACACTTATAATTGTGCTATAGAGTTTATCTACTATATTTTTGCACTGTTATAAAGCTTTTTTATTGTTTCACTGCATTTATGTACTGTTTTAAACTGTTTTAACATTACTTAACTGTAAACTGCTTTATCATATTGAGAGTTGTATTTTCTGTTTGTCATTGCTCTATCCGAACTTTTCTGTGCATTTTTGTCTGTTAAAAGCATTCTCTAGTCTGCACCTTGATCTGTTTAAAACTTTCATTTAGTGGCGACAGCTAGGAACTATAATAGTGTGCATTACTATAATTGTTTTTTTATTTAAATTACTAAATTGTAAACTGCTTTTTCATACTGAGACTTGGATTTTCTCTTTGTGGGTGTTCTTTCTATGCTTTTAAAGTGAGGTTTCTGTGTTCTGCTCAGGTGGCATAATCTTGATAGAGGACTGTTGTGTAGGCTGGAAGTTTTGTTTGTGTTTCTGGCAGCCATTCTCTGCTAATTGTCTTCATTATTGAGAGTAACAAGGTCTCCTGACCTTCTGTAGTATGAGTGATTGGGTAATAGCAGGGGTGGAGGAGTAATCTGATCTTCCCAACTCTTCCATTCTTACTGCTATATAAACCCTGTGTCTTATAAAGGCTCTGCTTGTATTGTCAGGCTCTGGATTGCATTGCATAAGTGGAAATTCCTTAAGATTCCAAGAGCAGGCTAAGTTATTTCTTACACTTATTTCACTTAATTGCACTTCTGAAACACTTATAATTGTGCTATACAGTTGGTCTACTATATTTGTGCACTGTTGTAAAGCTTTTTTTATTGTTTCACTGCATTTATGTACTGTTTTAAACTGTTTTAACATTACTTAACTGTAAACTGCTTTATCATACTGAGTGTTGTATTTTCTGTTTGTGATTGCTCTATCCAAACTTTTCTGTCCATTTTTGTCTGTTAAAAGCATTCTCTAGTCTGCTCCTTGATCTGTTTAAAACGTTCATTTAATGGCTACAGTTAGGAACTGTAATAGTGTGCATTACTATAATTGTTTTTTTTTTAATTTAAATTACTAAATTGTAAACTGCTTTTTCATACTGAGACTTGGATTTTCTCTTTGTGGGTGTTCTTTCTATGCTTTTAAAGTGAGATTTCTGTGTTCTGCTCAGGTGGCATAATCTTGATAAAGGACTGTTGTGTAGGCTGTAAGTTTTGTTTGTGTTTCTGGCAGCCATTTTCTGCTGATTGTCTTCATTATTGACAGTAACAAGGCCTCCTGACCTTCTGTAGTACGAGTGATTGGGTAATAGCAGGGTCTGAGGAGTAATCTGATCTTCCCAACTCTTCCATTCTTTCTGCTATATAAACCCTGTGTCTTATAAAGTCTCTGCTTGTATTGTCAGGCTCTGGATTGCATTGCATAAGTGGAAATTCCTT
The DNA here is from genome assembly GCF_019279795.1 of Protopterus annectens. Taxonomy (NCBI): domain Eukaryota; kingdom Metazoa; phylum Chordata; order Ceratodontiformes; family Protopteridae; genus Protopterus; species Protopterus annectens. Next base: position 1,256,444,212 of record NC_056732.1, on the reverse strand, counting down.
AAGATTCCAAGAGCAGGATAAGTTATTTCTTGCACTTATTTCACTGAATTGCACTTCTGAAACACTTATAATTGTGCTATACCATTGATCTACTATATTTTTGCACTGTTGTAAAGCTTTTTTTATTGTTTCACTGCATTTATGTACTGTTTTAAACTGTTTTAACATTACTTAACTGTAAACTGCTTTATCATACTGAGTGTTGTATTTTCTGTTTGTGATTGCTCTATCCAAACTTTTCTGTCCATTTTTGTCTGTTAAAAGCATTCTCTAGTCTGCTCCTTGATCTGTTTAAAACGTTCATTTAATGGCTACAGTTAGGAACTGTAATAGTGTGCATTACTATAATTTTTTTTTTTTTAATTTAAATTACTAAATTGTAAACTGCTTTTTCATAGTGAGACTTGGATTTTCTCTTTGTGGGTTTTCTTTCTATGCTTTTAAAGTAAGATTTCTGTGTTCTGCTCAGGTGGCATAATCTTGATAGAGGCCTGTTGTGTAGGCTGGTAGTTTTGTTTGTGTTTCTGGCAGCCATTTTCTGCTGATTGTCTTCATTATTGAGAGTAACAAGGCCTCCTGACCTTCTGTAGTACAAGTGATTGGGTAATAGCAGGGTCTGAGGAGTAAGCTGATCTTCCCAACTCTTCCATTCTTACTGCTATACAAACCCTGTGTCTTATAAAGGCTCTGCTTGTATTGTCTGGCTCTGGATTGCATTGCATAAGTGGAAATTCCTTAAGATTCCAAGAGCAGGCTAAGTTATTTCTTACACTTATTTCACTGAATTGCACTTCTGAAACACTTTTAATTGTGCTATACAGTTGATCTACTATATTTTTGCACTGTTATAAAGCTTTTTTTTATTTTTTCACTGCATTTATGTACTGTTTTAAACTGTTTTGACATTACTTAAGTGTAAACTGCTTTTTCATACTGAGAGTGAGAGTTGTATTTTCTGTTTGTGATTGTTCTATCCGAATGTTTCTGTGCATTTTTGTCTGTTAAAAGCATTCTCTAGTCTGCACCTTGATCTGTTTAAAACTTTCATTTAGTGGCGACAGCTAGGGACTGTAATAGTGTGCATTACTATAATTGTTTTTTTATTTAAATTACTAAATTGTAAACTGCTTTTTCATACTGAGACTTGGATTTTCTCTTTGTGGGTGTTTTTCTATGCTTTTAAAGTGAGGTTTCTGTGTTCTGCTCAGGTGGCATAATCTTGATAGAGACCTGTTGTGTAGGCTGGAATTTTGTTTGTGTTTCTGGCAGCCATTTTCTGCTGATTGTCTTCATTTATGATAGTAACAAGGCCTCCTGACCTTCTGTAGTACAAGTGATTGGGTAATAGCAGGGTCTGAGGAGTAAGCTGATCTTCCCAACTCTTCCATTCTTACTGCTATACAAACCCTATGTCTTATAAAGGCTCTGCTTGTATTGTCAGGCTCTGGATTGCATTGCATAAGTGGAAATTCCTTAAGATTCCAAGAGCAGGCTAAGTTATTTCTTACACTTATTTCACTGAATTGCACTTCTGAAACGCTTTTAATTGTGCTATACAGTTGATCTATTATTTTTGCACTGTTATAAAGCTTTTTTATTTTTTCACTGCATTTATTTACTGTTTTAAACTGTTTTAACATTACTTAACTGTAAACTGCTTTATCATACTGAGAGTTGTATTTTCTGTTTGTGATTGCTCTATCCGAACTTTTCTGTGCATTTTTGTCTGTTAAAAGCATTCTCTAGTCTGCTCCTTGATCTGTTTAAAACATTCATTTAGTGGCTACAGCTAGGAACTGTAATAGTGTGCATTACTATAATTGTTTTTTTTTATTTAAATTACTAAATTGTAAACTGCTTTTTTCATACTGAGACTTGGATTTTCTCTTTGTGGGTTTTCTTTCTATGCTTTTAAAGTAAGGTTTCTGTGTTCTGCTCAGGTGGCATAATCTTGATAGAGGCCTGTTGTGTAGGCTGGTAGTTTTGTTTGTGCTTCTGGCAGCCATTTTCTGCTGATTGTCTTCATTATTGAGAGTAACAAGGCCTCCTGACCTTCTATAGTACGAGTGATTGGGTAATAGCAGTGGCTGAGGAGTAATCTGATCTTCCCAACTCTTCCATTCTTACTGCTATATAAACCCTGTGTCTTATAAAGGCTCTGCTTGTATTGTCAGGTTCTGGATTGCATTGTATAAGTGGAAATTCCTTAAGATTCCAAGAGCAGGCTAAGTTATTTCTTACACTTATTTCACTGAATTGCACTTCTGAAATGCTTATAATTGTGCTATACAGTTGATCTACTATATTTTTGCACTGTTATAAAGCTTTTTTATTGTTTCACTGCATTTATGTACTGTTTTAAACTGTTTTAACATTACTTAAGTGTAAACTGCTTTTTCATACTGAGAGTTGTATTTTCTGTTTGTGATTGTTCTATCCGAACTTTCCTGTGTATTTTTGTCTGTTAAAAGCATTCTCTAGTCTGCACCTTGATCTGTTTAAAACTTTCATTTAGTGGTGACAGCTAGAAACTGTAATAATGTGCATTACTATAATTGTTTTTTTTATTTAAATTACTAAATTGTAAACTGCTTTTTCATACTGAGACTTGGATTTTCTATTTGTGGGTGTTCTTTCTATGCTTTTAAAGGTAGGTTTCTGTGTTCTGCTCAGGTGGCATAATCTTGATAATGGCCTGTTGTGTAGACTGGAAGTTTTGTTTGTGTTTCTGGCAGCCATTTTCTGCTGATTGTCTTCATTATTGAGAGTAACAAGGCCTCTTGACCTTCTATAGTATGAGTGATTGGGTAATAGCAGGGGCTGAGGAGTAATCTGATCTTCCCAACTCTTCCATTCTTACTGCTATATAAACGCTGTGTCTGCATTTATGTACTGTTTTTAACTGTTTTAACATTACTTAACTGTAAACTGCTTTTTCATACTGAGAGTTGTATTTTCTGGTTGTGATTGCTCTATCCGAACTTTTCTGTGAATTTCTGTCTGTTAAAAGCATTCTCTAGTCTGCTCCTTGATCTGTTTAAAACTTTCATTTAGTGGCTACAGCTAGGAACTGTAATTTTTTCTGACCCACCCTCCCTAGTGTTGTGTGTTCTTATACTAGGTGGCTTTGCACTTGCCCGCCCATACTGTATATTTGATCTGTGACACTCCTCCCAGTCTAGTGTCATTAGTTCACTCAATCTAATAGAGAACATTTGTGAAGGCCAACCCACTCAGATTCTTAACATTGAATTAACTTCTGTTCCATCTTTCTCCATTTCCACATTACTGGAAAAAAAAATTCTAAGCTTGCTTCCCCCCTTTCCTGTGGCAGGTCAGATATGGATTTCCTGTCTCCAGGACTGTTTGTGAGCTCCTAAGCCCCCCCCCCCCCCACTTAACTGGGTTTAATTTATTCCTGGCGCCATAAAGTCTGTTTTTCAAAATTTTCCTTGCAACTAGCCAGCTTTTTAGATTTAGCACTCATCTGTTTCTTTGATCTCAGCACTTGTTCAGAACTCATTGTAAGCACTAAATTGTTTGTGTCTTTTGGCTTTTCCCGGTTAGGGATCGCCACAGCGGAACTCCGGTCCGCTAATGATTGGCAGTAGATTTTTACGTGCTGGCTTGCCGGGCCTAACGCACAACGTTCAACGAAAGAATGCCCATTCATGCATGTCGACACACAGAAGACGCTCTAACTGAGAATCGAATGGGCAATGTCTAACTGTGAGGCGACAACGCTACCGCAGCACCATTGTAAGCACTAAATAAGTTACAAATTACTACAGCACTCAACTTTCCTCACTTGTCTAGAGGAAAACAGTTTTTAGTACTTAATAAATAACCACCTATTCAGGCATGTCTAAAGGTCAGCTCCTGGTGTTTTTTCCTGTCTACCTGATGAATCTGGGCATCTTGGGACAATGCAGCAATTGTCTCATGTACACAGACAACTCTCTCCTCCTACCACCCAACACTATGACCTGTGAGAGATGCACTTAAATAGCCAAACTGGAAGCAAAGCTCTCTTTACCAAAGACAGGCCTAGACAGTCAAGAGGAGAAGGTAAACACTTGTACCACACCACACTCATCACATAGTCCCTCAAAACCTACACCATCAAAACACACACACACAGAACCACAAAACACACACCTACATTCATGGAGGCTCTCTGTACTAATCTGCCCAAACAACAGAGACCTCCAAAGCAGAAATGCGAGCAACCTACACCCCCCCAACACAACCCAAATGACACATAGTCCACATACTCAGTGTACCACTCAACTACAGCCCATAAGGCATAACGTACCCAACACTCTAGTTATAGGTGACTCTATAGTCAGGCACACTGATGTTCCACTCACCAGGCTAAACAAGGAAAAAGTTACTGTCAGCTGCCTGTCAGGTGCCAGGATCTGCCACATAACGCATGCACTCAGGTCACTCCACAACAAGTACAAATATGGCTCTGTCATTGTCCATGTTGGTGTGAATGACCTGAGATGTACCTCCCTGGACTACATGAAAAGAGACATGGAGGAGCTCTCTGATCTTGTAGCCCAGGCCGGTATGACCCTAGCCCTGAGTAGCATCCTGCCATCACCCAGAATGACACCACAGTACAAGGACAAAATGATTGACTTTAACAATTGGCTAAGCTTCTGGTGTCATTCTGTCTGCCTGGGATGACATGATCGACAGACCACGCTGCTTTGCCAGAGATGGCCTGCACCTGTTGCCCTTGGGATTCCGGATACTGGAAAAAGCTCTTGCCACCCCTATAGTGCCTTTTTTAGGCAAGGTTCAAATGACAAATTCACCACCGTAACAGGTACAAGCAAGCAACATCTGAGGGTAATGCTACTCAATGCTAGAAGTCTAAACCTCAACATACACTCACTCAAGGGACTACTTAAAATGGAAAACATTGACATCTGTGCAGTGACAGAGACCTGGTTCAAAGCTCCAGAGAGCACCCCTGCATTACCAGGCTATAATTCATACCACACCTTTCGGCCACCAAACCCGGACCGAAACACTAAAGGTGGAGGCATGTCCATATGTATTAAGGATATCCACACCTCCAAGCTAGTTGCTCAGCATAATGCATCTGAGATAATCCAAGTTCAAGTAACTCTGTGCAAAACCACAATCCAGATTGTAGCTTGCTACAGACCCCCCACCAAGCCCCAGGATTCCCATTCCTCTTTTCTTGATACATTGGAAAATATTAAGGTACAACCCAACACTCTAATAATGGGTGATTTCAACTACCCTACCATTAACTGGGAAAACTACTCATGTACCAACTCTTTTGCTCAACGTTTTCTGGAAAACACCAGTTCCAATGCTTTGGATCAACTTAACCACACCCCCACCAGAGGCAGCAATATCCTAGACCTGGTCATCACCAACATGGGTGACCGGTGTTCCACACCAGTGGTCAGCTCCTCATTGGTCAGATCCGACCACAAGTTAATCACCCTAGACATTCACATCCCGCTCCCACCCCCCATTAGGAAAACAACCGTAAAAAATTTCTCCAAAGCCAACTTCACGCTTCTTAAGACAGAAGTGGCAAACTTCATGGCACCCATGCAGATGGACAATAGAGGTACGACTGCTGAATCCTACATAAATGCACTTTATAAGCACTTACACGAGTGCATGGATCGTGTTATCCCTAACAGAACCAAGATGCTATCCTCCAAAAAAAGGAAGCCAATCTGGTGGTCTTCTGCAATAAACAAACTCTACAACAGAAGAAAGAAACTGTTGCAAAAAAAGAGTAAAATCCCACGATTGGAGGAACTCCCTGGTCAGCCTCAGTAAGAAGCTGAGATCCCTCATAAAATCCTCCAAAGCTAGTTATAAAAACAAAATTGCCACTGATTCTAAAGACAACCACAAAGCATTCTATAGCTATGTCAAAAATCTCAATGGCAACACTCAGATCTGCTCTGAGTTACAGCACAATGACACTAAATATACAGAACCAACTGATATTGCCAATATCCTGGCAGATAGGTTCAGTGCTAACTTTACCCCTTCTCACCCCCTAAAGGGCCCATCTTTATCCCAGAAGAATGCAAAGTTCCTGTAATCATGGCTGAACAGGTAAAAACTTCACTCTCCAAAGCCAAAAACACAGCATCCATGGGACCTGACAACATCCCAGGCTGCCTTCTACATGAACTACAGAATGAACTGGCACCCCACCTAAGTGCCATGTTCAATCATAGCCTCACCTCAGGCTTTGTGCCTATTGAATGGCACACCATGACAGTTATCCCACTCCACAAAGGGGGGGGGGGGGGCAGTACAGACCCCGGGAACTACCACCCCATCAGCCTGACGAGCCTTGTCTGCAAGGCCATGGAACGTATCATCATGGAACTCATAAACAAAGACATTGGAAATCTCCAAACCCTGGACCCCACACAGTTTGGGTTTGTAAAAGGCAGATAATGTCTCCTAAACCTGATAGACTTCTTTGAAGTAGTCACCAAAGCCATAGATGAGGGTAAGGTGGTTCACACAGCCTATCTAGATCTCGCCAAGGCGTTCAACACCATCCCCCACTCTGGAATCATAGATAAACTAACTAAACTAGGTATAAATCCCTATGTCACAAGATGGGTTGCCAACTGGCTTGCAGAAAGAACCCACACTGTGAAAGTAGCAGACTCCAAATCAGACTTCAGACCAGTGACATGTGGAGTACCGCAGGGTTCAGTCCTGGGTCCTCTCCTGTTTGGTATCTACTTCTCTGAAGTACAGGCTAACACAGAAGGTCTTTGGCTAACTAAATTTGCAGATGACTGCAAACTAGGAGCCATAATTGAAACTCCTAATGATGTGGACATCCTACAAAAGGGCCTCACTGAGACAGATGCCTGGTGTCAAAGACATGGTCTCGAGCTCAATGCCAAAAAGTGCATTGTCATCCCCTTTGGTAAAAATTCTGTACCCATGAACTACCACATAGGCGGTAGTCTACTTAACACCAAAAGTGTGATAAGAGACCTTGGGACACAGGTGGACAGTAGTCTCTCCTTTGATAATCACATCACCAAAGTGGTCAGGAAATCCTTCTACGTGGCACACCTCATCACAAAAGATTTCTCATCCAGAAAAAAAGAGGTCATTGTTCCCCTCTACTCATCACTCATTAGGCCCATTATAGAGTACAACACCCCTTTTGGTATGTACCTCACAAGACATCTACAACAACTGGAAAGGCTGCAAAAATACCTCAGAAAGAGGATTACTGGCCTCAAACAGATGCCTTACACAGACCGTCTAAAAAAACTCCAGCTTTACTCCATCGCATATCACCTACTCAGAGGCGATCTCTGCCTAACATACAAAGCTATGTCAAACCCAGAGCTGTTGGACATGCTCCACTTAAAGAAATCCCAATCCCTCCGAGCTACATGCTCTAGGGACCTAAACCTTGTCACCACAATAAACAGAACATGCTGGAGGGATAGATTCCTGTCCCAGAGACTTCCCATTCTCTGGAATAGACTACCTATCTATGTCAAACAGAGCTCCTCATTAGCACTCTTCAAGAAAAATCTTGATGATTGGATGGGTAATAGGAAATTCACCCCGGGGATCACTTCTGTGGTTCTGCTTGACAGGGGCACAGGAGAATAATTTTCTTGGGTGGCGAAAGCCAGGGTACATGTTTGGCTAGGCTTGTATAGGCCCTAGGGCCAATAGCTTAGTACCTACCTATGAACCTATGAACCTATGAACCTATGTAGAGTAAAGGATTCACAGAAGTATGTATTTTGATTTGGCATTTCTTCTGACAGAGATTCGTCAGTACTGGGTAAGCAGAAATGGAGAAATGTGGTGACTGCATATTCCCCTTTTCTCCAAGGCTATGTGTTTATCTAAGTTTAGATGTGTGGAGGATTTTCACACAATGTCAAGGGTCTTTTATTATCAAAATCAAAATGCTCTTTTAAACTGTTCCAGTGACTTGCTTTCAACAAATTCTGACCTCATAATATGATTATCTATTAATTTTATTTTCAAAAAGTATTGGAATTTTTTGCAAAATGAACTTAAATAGTGCTACATCTGAGGTTCCTTTTAAAGAAGGAAACTTAACTTGTCTACAGGATTATGTGACAGTGTCACACCAAAAACATAGGAAGATAAACATTTCAGCATTTTCTATTTTTGATATTACCCCCCCACACACACACACACACACAGGCGCACACAGACACACACACACACACACACACACACACACACAAACACTATTACAAAACAGACAGAGACATTTACTTACTTAGCATTTGTTTACTGGGAATGTCTGACTGGGACAAAGCCTATTTTAAGCACAGGCCCAAGAAAAAATGCTCCGGACACACATCTTTGAAATATGTAAGGAAACCAGAACACCCAGAGGAAACCCACATAAATGCAAGGATGACATGCAGACTCCACACAGAAGGCACCCCAGCCAAGAATCAATCTGGAGGACCTCCTGCTGTGCGGCAACAATGTAAACTGCTGCACCACAATTCTAATTGATCAAGCCCTAAGCTTTCAGCTGTCAGCCATATAGAGTTCTAATGACATAAAGTACTCCAGCAGTCAAAAGCAATGTATAAATTCAATATCCTTCTGACCACTGAAGCTATAAAAACTATAGCTATAAATGTCCTTATGCCTAGACTTGAAAATGGTCTCTCTATCTTTGCTACTACCTTTGCCTATAGTACCCCTAAATCCAGAAAACTGAAAACGGAATTCTAAGGTTTATTCATATCAAACAATGGAATGAGCATCACTGCACAACAATAAGAAAATTCATTGGCTGTGATGCATCACTTTTATGTAACATATTAATACACAGATTCCTGAATCACCCCTATTGCCCCTCTCATTAATGAGCTTAAGATCCATTCCATATACCACTTCCTTAGAAACCACAGGTCCATTGCAGTCTATAGGCTACCCTTTCAAATCACAACTGGCAAAAATGCATTATCTAAATTTATCTCTACTTACTGAAATTAACTACTTGGCAATCCAAGACAAGTAAATAACTTTTAGACTTTTGTGAATTATTCAAAATGGTTTTTCAGCCGCGCTCACTTTTCATGATCATGGTTGATATAGAGCATTACTGTGTAGTCATTTACATTAATCCACACACCACTCTCTCCTTTTCTCAATGCTGTTTTTCCTCTACACACTAGGACTAAATGACCTCTATCTTCCAATTGCACCCTCTTATAGACACGCACCTCGCTATTATTTAATTTTTGTCATATAGACTTGCACACAGATGCTGTCCACTGTCATTTTGTATACTCATACATTTATATATTTCACTTTTTCAATGGCAAATCTTTACTGATTTTCAGATTGCTGTATACCTTACAATGCTACATAGTATGTGAATAATGTATTTGTTCTAGAAGATCTGAATTTATGCTTATAATGTTTGTCTATTGTGTGTCTTATCATTGCTTGTTGTAACTCTTTCTAGGGCTGGGAAATGACTGAAAAGTGTCCTCGGATCAGTTCATGCCCCTGTTTAACAAACTTAAATAAATAAATAAAAAAACACACAAATACAAACCTGCATGAGCATTACCTCTGAATGCAATACCCACTCATTCCCCACTTAGTGATGCACCTCTACTCCCCCCCCCCGTGCTAGATACCACAAAACTTCTAATCTAACTCCACACAGAAAAGAATCTGCATTGATATTACCTCTCTAAATGTACAGCTCATATCATGCAGTGTTACAATCCTTACTGGTTGAAGTGTAACACCACAACACTACTACTACAGTACCTCTGCATTCCTTTAAAACTGGTAGCAGACGTACATTTTGTGATGCAGATTTGTTACAGCCGCAAGACTGTAGCATTATAGCTGTGTTAGGAAACAGTGTCATATTGACTGGAGGTGGGAAGGGAATGAATCATGGAGGTACCACATTCTGTCTCTCTCTCTCTCTGACAGACACACAAACATATACATGTATACGTGCGCACACACATGCACACACGCACACACGTACACACGCACACACACACACACACACACACACACACACACACACACACACACACGTACACACAAGTACACACACGCACACACACCTGTACAACTAATACAGTGCACCCCTTAAACAATATTCAGTTTGTTGTGTTCAAAATATTTTAACTATTATTCAGTTATTCCAGCAATGATGTTTTCATTGAACACTGACCAAAAGTAGTTAAATTAAGTGCAACTTCTATTTGCTTTTTTTACTACTTAATCTTAATTTTTGTTTTTTTATCCATTTGTCATACCATAGAAAGGGGCACAAGGGATGTTCCCTTACAAGTAGAATTGGGTCCCCCACAATCCTCCACAAAAAAAGACATGATTTCTGTTTAGGCAACTAATTGTGAATGAATTGCCTTCTTTGGAAAAGTTGCTGTGGCAACCGCTGTTCATATCAAGTAAATGTTTTCTTCTTTCCTTTTACATATTCTATTTTACAAAGAGATCACAGACCATGTTTTAGGCTCACTAACCATTAAGCTACATTTGATGTGGCCAAATCATGTTGTGTACACACATCCAGTATAAAGTCTGCTAAAAGAAACAAGAAGTACAATAGCACACTGTTCGGGTAATATGCTTGTGCTAACTGATGCTCGGCTGTTTAGTCCACTGCAGCAGGTGTCCACAAACTTATAAGATCCTAGCTCAAGACATGCTAACATATATTAGCCTTTAATACTAAAATAAGGGACTGCAGCACAGCAAATATGCGGAAAGAGAGCAGTCATATAACCAGAAATGTAACAGTACTTGGGAATGAGTGTGCTTATTGCAACACACAGTGCTATTTTAAATAACAATCATGATAATAAATGAGAGACATATTCCAATTGTTTTTAAAAGCTCTTTTATTATTGGTTACTGTTAATTCTGTGTTTTGACTGATGCCTTACATAGCATAAAGCGTAACTTGAAGAGGAGAATTACGGATCATATGTGTTGTTTAAAAGCAGGAATTTTCAATTTCTGCCTACAGTGCTGTAGCATGCCCTCTGGATCAATTTACCACTAGGAGTGCAGCACAAAATGACGGCAAGTATGAAATGTTTATTAGAAGCCCTAAGAGGTCTCCTGCTAACAGTTCCTGCTGGACCATGCATGGGTTATTAGTAGATGTGCCCTGCAAGTAGATGACAAGCTTGAGCAATGTTATTTTCCTGATCAAAGTTACCCTGGGAAATCTATCACTACTGTCAGTGTACATGTATATTTGTTACGTGACTCATGTGGGGGAAGGTATACAGCAACAGCTCAGCTGGGCATTGTACAGAGAAGCAGAAATCAACTATGCAATAAGAAGAGACTGCTAGAAAAGTGACAGCAGGCTGCATTTCCATGAGACCTGTTTTATACTGCCAGTACAATCCACACTCATAAATTGATAATAGAAAAATTGCCTGAACAAAGCATACACTAATTATCTATGCACTGAACGGAAATGCCAGAGGAAAAGATTTAATAGCCTGAAAGATGGGTAGAATTACTTTACATGATATTACTTTTATTAGATAAATACTATATATGCAAATCATAAACTTGCCATTCAGTTATCAGGAATAAAAAGTATATTCCTATTCATTTGGTTTGCCTGTTTGCTGAACAAATATTTTACTGTTATAGTAAAGTGTGCTGCATTAATGACTTTGCAGTTTCTGCATATGGGATTTAAACAGATATCTACACATTGTATAATGAGATAAAATCACTGAATCTTTCTAACTCTGCAACCCTCCTAAGGTATATCAAATTTATTGTAAACTTCAATATATACTGCAGCATATCTGTCAGCAGTAATAGCACAGATAGTATACTGACATATATGCTGCCATCCTTTGCTGTTGTTTACAGATTTTGTAATTTATTACTCAATTGATTCCATTACTTAGTGCACTTTCTTGTTCAGCATTTGAAGTACTATTCAGCCTGTGTGCATTTCTGTATACCCATGAATATTTTACACATCAAAACAATAAGTAACAAAAGAAAAGATGCTGTTGAAACAACAACATCATGAATAAATGCAGATAAAAAAAATCATGGTTAACTGGAAAGAGTACTATATACAACAACAAAAAAAACAAAAAAAACAAAAACAAAAATGAGGAAATATTCACACAGGAGCTCCCATTCAGCTCTCCCACATGCACTCACACAATGACATAGTACTGACCTTATTTTTGTGGATGAGAAACAGACTTTAAAACAATCTTAGAGTTCATTAACATTGCCCCTCAGATTAAGTGATGCCACTTTCACCAAGAAAATACGAAGGTGAAATCCTGTCCTAATATTTCACTGGAAACTGTGATTCCTAATGCTCCAGTGTCCTGGCAGTAGATCTACTCGTAATACTAAAGCAATTTTAACAAAACAAAAGTTAATGAAAGAATTTGACCTAGTTATTACTAACGTGGGCAACCATTGCTCTACACCAATAGTCAATTCCTTCCTGGTTAGATCCGACCACAAACTAATCACCATGGAAATCCACATCTCACCCACACCCCTCGCAGAAGTATCCACCATGGAAAACTAAGATGGCTAACTTCACAGCACCCATGCCAATGGAAAATAGATGCATGACTGCCGAATCATATACCAATGCACTGTATGAACACGTACATAAATGTATGGAACTAACCATACCCAACAGAACCAAGATGCACTCCTCAAAAAAAAGGAAGCCAATCTGGTGGTCCCCTGCCATTAATAAACTCTGCAACAGAAGGAAGAAACTGTTGCAGAAAAAGGTGAAGTCCCAAGACTGGAAAAAATCCCTGAATTAGCCTCAACAAAAAGTTGAAATCCCTCATCAAGACCTTTAAAGCCAGCTATAATGGCAGAATTGCAGCAGACACTAAAAACAACCAAAAAACCTTCTTAAGTTATATCAAGAAGCTCCTTGGCAATACTCAGATTTGCTCTGGGGTACTGCACAATGGTAGCTTATATACTGAGCCAACAGATGTTGCCAACATACTGGCCAACAAATTCAGTGCCAACATTACTCCTTTCTTCCCCCTAAAGGACCAATCTCAATACTGGAAGAATGCCAGACACCCTACATTACTGCAGCACAGGTTAAAGCTGCATTGTCCAAGGCCAAGAATACAGCTTCCATGGGAACCGACAATATACCTGGCTGTGTTCTACATGAATTACAAAGTGAACTGGAACCACATCTGTGTGCTATGTTCATTCAGAGCCTCACCTCAGACTTTGTCTCTACCAAATGGCGCACTGCTACAGTCATCCCTCTCCATAAAGAAGGAGTGACTACAGACCCTGGAAATTATTGCCCCATTACTCTGATACGTAAGGCTATGGAGCGCATCATCATGGACCTAATTAACAAGGATATAGGGAATCTCCAAACTCTAGCTCCCACACAATTTGGTTTTGTGAAAGGTAGATCATGCCTGCTCAACCTGGTTGACTTCTTTGAGTCAGTCACCAGAGCGGTGGATGAAGGTAAGGCAGTTCTTACAGCCTACCTCAATCTGGCCAAGGCCTTTGATACCATTCCTCACTCAGGAATTATTGATAAACTCACCAAACTAGGCATCAACTCCTATATCGTTAGATGGGTTGCAAATTGGCTCACAGATAGAACACATAGTGTAAAAGTAGCGGATTCCAAGTCAGACTGCCAACCAGTCACGAGTGGAGTCCCACAGGGTTCGGTCCTGGGCCCCCTCCTGTTTGGCATCTACTTCTCAGAAGTCCAGGCTAACACGGAGGGACTCTGGATGACCAGATTCACAGACAACTGCAAGATGGGAGCCATTATTCACTCTCCAAGTGATGCAGACATCCTACAGAAAGGCCTCACTGAGACCAATAACTGATGTCAAAACCAAGGCCTTAAGATTAATGCCAAAAAATGTGTCATCATATCCTTTGGGAAAAACTCAGTTTCCACTAATTACCACCTCGATGGGAGCCCACTGAACACTGAAGGTGTTATAAGACATCTGGGGACAAAGGTTGACAGCAACCTCTCCTTTGACCACCACATTGGCACTGTGGTCAGAAAGTCCTTCTATGTGGCACATCTCATTACCAAGGCTTTTGCATTCAGGAAGAAAGAGGTCATCATTTCTCTCCACTCATCCCTCATTAGACCAATCATAGGGTATAATGCCCCATTTGGCATGTACCTCACTAGACACTTGCAACAGCTGGAGAGGCCACAAAAGTACCTAACGAAGAGGATCCTAGGCCTTAAACACATGCCCTACATGGACAGACTCAAAAAACTCCAGATAAATATCTAACATCGAAAGAAATCCCAATCCCTCTGCACCACACGCTCTAGATACCCCAAACTCATTACCACAATCAGCAGAACATGCTGGAGGGACAGGTTCATAACCCAGAGACTGCCGATGCTCTGGAATAGACTTCCAATACATGTCAAGAACATCACCTTACAAGCCCTCTTCAAGAGAAATCCTGATGAGTGGATGGAAATAGAAAGTTCACCCCGGGGATCCCTCCAGTGGCTCTACTTGATAGAGGCACTGGGAACTAACGATGGGTGGCACAATGCCAGGGCTCTTCAATGGACTAGGATTGTAAAGGTCCCAGGGCCATTAGCCTAGTACATACCTATGAACCTCTGAACCTATGAACTTGGCAAGGTTGCGGTAAAAGAATCAAAAATAAATGGGAAAAAGTTTTCTTTACCACAAATTTAAGGTATAGCTCGCACTATATGGAAGGGTATTAGCATGTAGGTCAATGCAGACATCAAAACAAGTATATCCTCAGGAAATTTCCAAGAGAATAGACACAAATGGGTCAACTTGGAAAGGATGTAACCCAGGGTTTGATTTTTTTAGCCTACTGTGTGACTCTCTACAAGTCACATAACCAGACATTACTACTGGGCTGAGCCTGAAAAAGGTCCCCATGGGTCAGGGTACACACTGGTTAATAAATAAATAAATAAATGCACAGATAAATACATAACATGATGCAGTCCACAAAACAAGACAAGCAAATGAGTGTACAGCTTATTTTGGAATACAGTAAAATCTTAGTTAACTGGCACCCATGAGGATTGATAGATGCTAGATAACTGTAGTTTCTGGTTGCTAGAGAGTTACTATTAAAAATAGGTCTGACTAATACTGTACTGTATAGTATTTGTTTGGTTTGACTTGTTCTCAGGTTGGGGAGAGAGGGAATCTATTCCTATCTTTCTTTTTAAAACTCTAAAAATGTAAGGTATGTTTCTGCGGGGGAAACAGAAAATGCAGCACATGAAAATTGTACTGTATTTCTTTGATATTTTTTGCCACTTGCTTGAGAGTGCCAAATACTTGAGTTCTGGTTAACTGAGAGTTCACTGTATATGAATGCATCTAATCCTACTCTAGTGATTAATCTGCTTCAATTTTTGAGCTGGGATATGGTACATTAAAAAGGCTATGCAAATATAAGACCTGGATCCAGGACCTTTATTAATGATACTTTTGTAAACATCACTCCTATTTATGTTTGAATGCATTCATCCAGTCTTTCCATTATGGCTATATTGACAGCATGGAATTGTTAGAGACTGTAATGATAGCACAACAATTCTTACACTGCCAAAGGGTAGGACAGGTTTTGTTTCACTACTAACATTTTCATAAATTTGTACTTTCCATTCAAAAATATCTGTGATGAAATTCCTGTCTATTAGTAATGCAAAGCAAATAAATACATATGTGTACATATGTGTACATATGTGTATATATATATATATATATATATATATATATATATATATATATATATATATACATACACACACACCCCCACACATAAATACACAGACATACACACACGCACACACACACACACACATATATATATATATATATATATATATATATATATATATATATATGTATATGTATATATATAAAGTATCCTGAAGTTGCACCTAACAATTATAAAGACCTGCATTTATGTTAATAATGACTGGGAAAGATCAGTAATAAATGATTCTAAGTTGAACTGCTGTCTACATAATGCAGACACTGACAATACATGCATTTTTAGGACAGAGTAAAGTATTCATAAATAGTGGGGGGCTGCAATCCTGTGGTCATGAGGGATTATATAATCATCATCATCATCATCATCATCATCATTAACCCCTTTTTCCCATTTTATACATGGGGTCGGAGTGTCATGTCAACTGTCTCTATCTCTCTCGATGCATTATCACTCTCCTACCTTCTTCAACAGTAATGCCTGCCTGGTTGCAAGTCTTCTCTAACACAAACCATCCTTCTCTTTGTTGGATGCCTTGATTTCTCTTGCCTTCTTCCTGTCTGTCCCAAATGTTCTTCCCTAGACTGTCTTCTGCTTTTCTGTCTATGTGCTTAAACCACAATTATCTGTTCTCTTTGACCTTTTCTACATTCAGAGCTTCTTTGACATCTGTTCTCATGTCCTCATTTCATCGTCTGTCCCACAGTGTGCATCCTATCACCACTGTCAGGCAGTTAATCTCCACCACTCCTCAGCTGCTCTTCCTTTACTGCCCAGGTTTCTGTACCATACAGTAGTACTGATGACACCACTGTTTTGTACACCTCACTTTTCAGTTTCTTTGGCATTTGTCTGTTACACACTACCTGTGACACTCTGTGTCAGTTGGCTGCATCGTCTGTGATCCTTACTCTGACCTCCTCATTCAGACTTTCCTTCTCCTCAACCACCCCTCCCAGATACTTGAAGCTATTAACCTGTTCCACTATGTTCCCTTCAGTGTCAGTTCTCAGCTTCTTCTGATTTCCCCATTTGCTGCAATTACAACTGTTTTATCTGTACTCACTTTCATCCCATGTGCCTTCAGTTTTGCATTCAGTTCCCCTATCTTTGCTGAAGTTCTTGCTTAGAGTCTGCCTGTAATGCCACATTGGCTCAATACAAAAACTTTGTTGATCTGTTTCTTCCAACCTGTTTGCTGATGCAGTCCATCACCAGTATGAACAGCAGTGTGCTTAGAGCTGAACCCTGCTGCACACCTTCTCCCACCAGGTCACATGTACTCTACATGTGTCTGCATGTACGTGAATACTTAATCTGCTAAATGATGTTCCCTGATTAGAAAATATTATATTACCTGTGATACACAAACATTTTTGACGTCCTTTCTTTGTTTGAGGGATAGCATACTAAAGTCATTTAAGTGCAATCTACAAGTCATTTGTTCATAGGTTCATAGGTTGATACTAGGCTATCTGCCCTAGGGCATTTATAAGCCTAGCCAGAGTGTGTTTGGCTTTTGCCACCCTTTTAGATTAGTTGACTGTGCCTCTGTATAGTAGGTCACAGAAGATAGCCCTTTTGAGTTTAGTTTACTGTGCCTCTGTCTAGTAGGGACACAGAAGAGATCCCAGGGGTAAACCTATGATCTCCCATCCACTCGTCAAGATTTCTCTTGAAGAGGGTCATTGAGGGACTCTGCCTAACATGGATTTGGATTTTGTTCCAGTGAGGGGAGCCTCTGGGATATGAATCTGTCCCTCCAGCATGTCCTATTTATTTCTGTGCTGAGGTTTAAGTCCCTGGAGCGTGTAGCTCTAAGGGATTTGGATTTCCTGAAGTGGAGCATGTCCCTTAATTCTGGGTTGGACATGGCTTTATACGTCAGGCACAGATCGCCTCTGAGTAGGCGGTAAGCCTTCTCCACACAGCATCAGTTCATTTAACATTCCATACAAGCCTTGTGTACATATTACATTTTGTTATTGGGTGTAGCCACAACAGCTGTATGTAAGGATGAAGAATGACCCACTTACCTAATGGCAATGTTTCTCCTGTTAACCATCATAGGATCTTTCAAGCATTCCTTCCTATCTTTTCACATAGACTGCTCATTGTAGACAATTTATGCATAACAACATCATCTGATTGTTTTTCTTTTTAAGTAATTTCATAGGTTCATAGGATCACAGGTGTATATAATTAGGATCTATATTAGAAGCATGAAAATGCTTCTGAGTGAATACGGAAACAGCGACACATATTCATCGAATCACATTTAAGCGATTCAATGAATATGTCATAGGGCAAGGAGATAGTTGGTCAACTTCACAAAGTTGCCCTTTCCTTCCCTATAGTGCGATGTTGGAGTTGGTATATTTAGTTGGGGGGGGTGTGGGGGCAGAGCCACCCACACTGGGGGGGGGGGTGCCAAAGCCCCCCACCTGTTTATGATGTTAAATTATTTTTTTTTAGCGAATGGCTGCGTAAGTTTTTTCCCTAGGGAAAAATTCGCTTACATGGCCGTTCACTACTGTTAGGTTTTGTGCATCATGTGTCGACTTTTATGTAGTCGCACATATGCACTTTCAGTCTTATAATATAGACCCATATAATTCTATTCAGGCCTTTTTTTATTGTAGTTGCTATAAGCAGATTGCGATTTGATATGTAGTGTCCTATTTGCCCTCTGTTAGTCAGCAGTAATGTCTTAAAGATCTTTATACTGGAACTCAGCCTCTACAAGTTCAATTTTTCATCTAGTTTGGTGAAGCTTCTTCTCTTATTTATTTATTTATTTCAGTTTGATTACCGGGGAGGTCCACTAGGCTTTGGGGCCTGTTTTCAGTGGAGGCCCGGGGAGAAAAGCTCCACAAAAACAACAGTATTTATTACAAAAAAGTTCAGACAAAAAATAATTTACAAAGATTAAACAGGATTTTAAGACAGTCTACAGTAGTACAATAATTTACAATGATTAACAGGATTTTACGAACAGTCTACAATAGTAATGTCCGATGGCAAAACATAGCGAAATATTAACAGATTTAGTTAGGTTTCAGCACAAAAGAAAAATGAAGTAAAATATTCTGGGATGAAGAAAGCAGGAGGAGATAACTTTAGATGCTCATGCAATTAGGAATATAGAAGAGAAGAGGAGAAAAAGATGGTCAGCCTAGGGTGACTTAGTAACTAATCCATCTAGTAAAGATAATATATGAGTAGCTTATACAGCTAGTATTTTAGGAGAGGCGAAATAGAGTTTAATTGAGAATGGAGGTTAGCCAGGAGAGAAGGAGGAGGATGATTTGAAAGGTGTAGGTTGAAGAGTGCAGTTGCAAATTTTATTAAGATAGAGGTGAGAATGAAGTAGGCCTTTGAAGTTATCTACGTTGTTGCAGGATCTTAGAGAGGTGGGTAGGACATTCCATTTTTTAGCAAGGGTGAAGGATAAAAGCATTTGGCCAGCTGGGCGCTTAGGTTTTTGTACAGTGATCAGATTTTGTTGAGAAGATCTAAGGGGTCTAGGGGGGTTATAGGGTAGAAGAATGTTTGAAAGAGCAGGACAGCTGGTTGGATGGAACAGTAGTTTATAGGCAGTGGAGAGTTGGAGAAAGGTAAGTTGATTAGGGAGTTCAAGCCAATTTAGAGAGTGGAGGGGGGAGCAGTGATGAGTGATGGACTTGGCATTAATAGCAAATTTGGATATTTGTTTATAGCATTGTTCCAGTTTGGAGGTGAGACTGGATGAAATATTAGTGAGCAGAGGAGCGCCATAAAGTAGAGAGGGAAGGAGGTAAGTATCTCCAGTATAGGCCAGTTCTCCTCCTATCTACTCCACCTTCTGTATCTCACTAACTCTCTCTCTCTCTTTCTTTCTGTCTTATAGGTTGCATCCAACTCCTATCTACTACTATCTCCAGTATAGGCCAGTTCTCTTCCTATCTACTCCACCTTCTGTATCTCACTAACTCTCTCTCTCTTTCTCTCTGTCTTATAGGTTGCATCCAACTCCTAGACAGCCACCACTACCTATGGAATTTTCTAGGCAAAGGGGAAAAATGGAAGCAGTTTAATAGGTATTTCTTCCGTATCTCACACAAACACATGCACTCACACCTACGGGTAATTTAGAGTCCTCAATCCACCTTACTGCATGTCTTCATGTATCTAATCTGTTACAAATATTTCCATAGTCCAGGATGTGCCACAGTTTTATTTCCTTTAACCTCTTTTATTGCCAACGATGTATTCAGTGAAGAACACAAGGCCCCAGGTTTGATCTTCAGGCTGCATCACAGCTACTTCCTCTGTATGCTGCAGTTATTAACATAACTAGTATTAAGTGCAATTTCTGGTTTATTTAAGTGACTGATCCCAGGCACTATGCAAATTAATAAATAACGAAAAAATAAAGTACATAAAACATCCTATTTTCAGTCAGTGTTAACACAAGGCATTTCACACACATGGGACTCTTTCTGAACTAATTGACAAATACATTGACCTTCTATTGACTTAGCTTCAGTAATTTAGAAATCCACAGACCCTAGTATACTTGCCACTCAGTAAAATTAGTTTTTGTTTGACATGAATGCTCTCTTTGAATGCACATTGTCATTCATGTTGTTCTCTGCTGGCCATAATATTATCAGTATTTTTTCTGATTCCATTAGTTTTCTAACTCTCATTATTAAACTAATTAATTTAATACATTTCTCTTTCATCCATTTATGAGGTGTAGATTCACATTAATAGTGCAGCTTGTCATAGTTTGCTAAAGGAAATAGTTTGAGATAGGACTAGCTTGGTATTGTTTCTGTTGAGCAGATTTGTTCATCTTCAGTCTGGAGAATTTATTCAGATCCAAGACCTTTTACGAATGAACTTACACCAATTCCTAATCTAGATAAACTCTTCCCAGGGATTCAGAAAGAACACCAGTAATTAATTGAGGAGGTTAGCATCATAAGATAAGCTGCAAAAGGGGCTTAAGACAAGCCTTCACATAATTAAGAATGGCCACTTTCGGCAGACTGGTGTCATGCCTAGTTGCTGACATCATTCACCATTTTAGAAAAGTAAAGGCAATAATTTACGCTTGCAGTCAATTCAGCAGCATAAACAGCTACATCAAGGCAACAGATGCTTGTATTATTCTCTTCATGCACTGAAGATTAGTGCAGACAGATTCATGATATGCACCTCGGAGTAACGTGATTCAATGCTCCACACCCTTTTTCATAATCTCTTGATTTGCTGATTTATACTACTAAGAACACAATCCCTTTGCACTCAGTTGCAAGCTGCTTACACCTACAAATTCCAGCATTTCTGGATGGCTAGTGGCATTTTGGCTATATCTCAAAAGTGTACCACATGAGATGCGCAGTAGCAAACTCCCCCTGCGCCACCCACCGCATTGATACAATAACTGATTGACAGTTGTGTGCATCCCAGACTCCTGACAACCTCAATACACAAAATAAAAAGTAATATGTTAAACAGTGACACAGTTCTATTGAAATGACTTTGGAAAGTGAACTACTTATTCAGAAATGCTGACATACTGTAGCAAAGACTGTCCTGTAGCTACACAAATATCTTTAATCAGTCGTTAAGTCATGAACAAATTATTTCTGATCTGCATATCAGCCTCTTTGAAAGCAATAATCTTTTAACTATTTACCTCAGGCTTGTATGAAGTAAAATAAATATAAATTGGTATTCTTATAGTATGACATTTAAAACAACAAAATAAAGTAGTTAAAATAATATGTCCAGAACATATTCTAAAGTAACCAAGGTAAAGTTATTGGTGTCCCACTGGAAGCTGTCTTGGTGGAGAGAAATGGCTTGAGTGGGTATGTGTTTCAGGTAGCATTTGGCAATCATGATGAGATGATCCATGGGTTTAGGGCTCCTATTTTCAGGTTATTAACTCAAGACAGTACTACAGTAAAAGTGACTAGGACCAATCTTAAACAGCGCAACCTGTTTTTTGAAAATTTTTATATGCAATTAGTTTTAAAGTTAAAGTTGGTCTAGGTCTTGTGGTCAATCAAAATGAATAACAGACATACAACCCCATTTAAACAAAAATCCACTTCACCAAAAGTGCACTTTCGTGAATACCAGTTCACTGAACCGCACAAAGACAAATAAAAAACATTACAAAAACATTTTTGCAGGAGGACAACCACCGCTGCAACCCCCACACCCCTGCTACTTATATATACTAACTCTGAGATTGCACTACAGTGGGGAAACAGTATTATTTCCTTATCCCCACTGTAGCGTGCTTCGGTGATGCAGTGTTACTTTTGCTTTTTATGACCGGTTCGGTGAACTGGTGCTCGCAAAACTGCATTTTCAGTTGAGTGCACTTTTGCTGAAGTGGTGTCATACTTTTGTTATTCAAAAGAACAAGCTTTTGCTAAACAGAAGTAGACCTGTCAAAATAATTAGTGGAGTAGAAAAAACTTCAGCATGTGTTAACAACAAAAATACAATAGGAAAAAGAGCAAAATGTCTGAAGGCCTCAATTCTAGTAGAAAACCTTAGTTTCTTTATTTAACAAAATGAATAAACCAAGGCATGAATGTCCACACAATATTTATTAAAAAAGTAGAGCTTTTGAGTTAAGCACTCTTTATCAATACATCACATACATGTATTGATAAAGAATGTTTGACTCAAAAGCTCTTCCTTTTTAATGAATATATATTGTGTGGACATTCGTGCCTTGGTTTATTCGTTTTGTTGCATTTGGACTTTCTGAGACATGTTTAGCTGTTTTTCTTGCCCTACTGTATTGTTGTAGTTTCTTTATTTACGTACAGATGAGCACTGCTGTATACAATATAATTTTTTTCAAACCAAGTGCTGTTATATTTATACAAGTTGGTTGTAAGGAGGTGGGTGAAAAGGAAAGGATACCATGTCTGGTTGGAGGACTGAGTGGGCTTGACCTCGGAATGTGCCTCCCTTGCCTGTCGATTGAATGCTTGATGGTCATTCCAGTGTGGACTGGACACTGTCAATCTCTGCCTCATTCTTTTTATTTGTATTGAAATGTCACATGATTCAGAGGAGAACACTTTGGAAGAAAAGTTCAGTTAAAAAGTACAGCAAGAAATCTAATAAGCTCTATCTGGTAAACCTTATTAAAAAGTCCAACCGAAAATTCAACCCTAATTCCTTTCCGAATTATTCACCACTTGTAACTTCAATGGAATTTAACTCTTATTAGCATACCTAACCAAGGATTCCCCAGTACCTAATCCCAAACCTGCCCAATGGGCACATATCACCAAATCCACGTACACCCTATATAGAACTACTCTTAAACAAAATCAAACCATGCTCTATTTCAGCTAGTGACCTTCCAACTAAGCAACATAATGTAGCAGCCAATAGCATTGCCTATCCTGGCTCTGTCCTTAAAAATAGGACAGTCCAGGAATCCCATATTCCCTCTCTCTGGAAAAATCACACATTATACCATGACCCCCCATTAATATTCCAAAACGTGCACGCTGATTGGCCAGCATGCACGTTGTAAATCGACTTATACTAATGGAAAAAGGTCCGGTCGCCCGGACTTTTTCCATTAGTATAAGTCTCTTTTAAAACACTGTCTTGCTATGTTAAAAGAGTTTAACATAGCGACACAGGTTTAAAAAAAGCAACAGAGATCTCCGTTGCTTTTTTTAAAGCTGTCTCGCTATGTTAAACTCCTTTAACATAGTGACACAGTGTGTAAAAAGCAACGGAGATCTTGCTTTCTCCGTTGCTTATTTTAAAGCTGTCTCGCTATGTTAAACCCATTTAACATAGCGAAACAGTAAAAAGCAATGGAGATCTTGCTTTCTCCGTTGCTTTTGGCCACAGCTCTGATGTACTGCGTAGGCATGCGCAGTACATCAGAACTGCCGTGGATACCAGCCAGCTGTGGAAGGGCAGCAAAGAGGCATTATACAATGCCATTATTTAAGAAAAGTAATTATTTATTTTCTTAAATAATGTCGTAGTATAATAGCAATATTTGACGCCTGGGTGTGGTAATGCGATTTACCCACGGTTGTCTTTGTTTGGTCCGGGCCTCGACCAAACCACGCCAACCGTGGGTAAATCCTGCATTACCCACACCCAGGCGTGAGTTATTGCTATATTACCCTCTACACAAAAGGAGGAAATTCAATGAACATGGCTAACCCGTAGCAATCTTATCCTCAAAAAATATTTGAAAAATGAATTCAAAAACAATTGCTTAACTATTTCCTGCAGGAAGAATGCCTCTCCCCCACATGACATAATTTCCCTCCGTCCCATAGTACTAACTATTGGGGGGGGGGGGCACACAAGGATATTAAAGCTACAGCTGAAAAATACATTAAAGAGCCAAGGTCGAAATGTTTCATCTAATGAAACATTTTTATTGATTGAAACTCAGTGGAAAACTATATAAGTAGTTAGTTATATGTAGTCATAGCTTGTGTTTCCCTGTGATTAGCAACTTGAAGCTATAAACTGCAAATCTGGTCAACAATGATCCAACAATCTTTAGCAGTCATGAGGGTGGAGTGGGGGCAGCAGTCTTCAGTCTCCATCTTATGTGGTCCTTTGCAACTAAAGCAAAAATGAGAGCTAGACGACCCCATGATTTTAAGGGAAAAGTCTTGAATATGTTAAGACTTGAGCTAAGAAAGGCAGACAATTCAAATAAGCAAGCATTTAAAATATCTAATTATCTCTGAAGGGTCTAGCAGCTCCAGAAAATTTGCTACTATGTTCCATTACTCCCCAGGTTAAGGCAGTTTCAACAAACTGGGGACATTCCATGTGCAACATTAGAGATTTGCCCAAGGGTTTAAAAAGGTGATACAAACATTTGTAGGTGAAGATGCATCATTTGTCAGATGAAGTTTTCAATGAAGAGCTCAAACATATGACTGAAATCTGATTATCAACTAGGTTTGAGTGCCTTTGAACTTTATACTGGGCAGAAACATCCACCCCTAGGTCAACATTTGCTTGATTAGGGAAGCAAATATTTTTGTTAGTCTTTGGCTATATCCAGTTTACCAGCATGGGCATCAACTGCATGCTGCATAAAAGATTGAAATTGAGGGTAGTAGTCTGTGTAGACTGGTGATTCTAATGCAGCTAAGATGTTAACTCGGTGTAATAAAAGTTATGACTATGCACTCTGCTAAAAGTGGATCAATAGCCTAAACTCACAGGAGCACTGCCCACGACATCCTTTACAGCCCATACAGATACCTTACCACTAGCCAGAAATTAAACAGGTACTCACTCCACAGACAACTGTACTCACTGAACCAACATTTGGGGGGAATTCAATAAAGCCTACACAGAGTGATTTTCCATGTAGGTAGAGTGTCACAGAGCTTACATGGAATTAAGCAGCTGTGTGATCCAGTAAACACAGCAGAGGGGCATGCACGAGCGTGCTGGCACGAAAGTGTCCATGGTGTGCAAATCACCTCATAAGCAGGTGAATTGCATGCAAATGAGTTTGTTTTTCAATCCAGGAAGCAGATAAGTATTCGTGCAGATCTTGTGTTGGTCTTAGAAGTGTACATGGAAACTTTCCATGTACAAAACAGTAAAAATTGAACAGGGGCTGAAAAAGCCCATTTAGAAGGTCAGAAACATCATAATAGGCACAGATATGTGCAAAATGATGCCCTGTGCGTCCCAAAAAAATGCAAAGTAATATAAAATAAATGTTTTTTTAATACCTATATTATGTTTGTGAGGCGCACAGCAGTACATAAACATGCCTTTATGAAAAAAAAAGTAGTAAAAAGTTTAAAAAGTAAAAACAGACTTTTTTTTTTACAAGAAAAATTGTAACTGTAAGACAAACAGTATGGGCCGGATTCACAAAACCTCCGTGTAAGACTTAATATGTCTTACTCGGAGGCTGCAGTTGAACGGTATGACGTTAGCATGCCATGCATATTCATGAGGGCATGCTGAATCATACCCTAGGCTAACACGGTCCGTGTAGGAAAGTAGGGGGTGTGTCTGAATGCCGAGTACTTCAAAGGGACACGCCACCAGAAGAGTCAGAGGCCTGAAAGTAAACACCCACGAGCGAGTCCTTAGAAATGTCAAGGAACACAACACCATACATCCCCACAGACTAAACCCTACTGAAAATGTGTAATACGTAAAAATAGCAGTTTCATTTTTTTTTTTTATAATTTCAAAAATGTTTGCCCGCATTTGCGCTCGTCTGCACGGGTATGCCCTTCGCTTAGCCACAGTTAGCAGATACTGAAAAGTATATAAGATCTACATATGCAAATTAAGCCAAGTAGCAATAGCATAGCGGTAGAGACATTGGCCAAAGAGAAGGTAGTCATGGTTCGAGCTCCCACAACATCATTCACCATTTTTATTTAAATAAGTATGAAACAATCCCCTGACATATATATATATATATATATATATATATATATATATATATATATATATATAACTATAATTTAAGTAAAATGTAATGAAATGGGCCATGTATTTGTGAAGAAATCCGACAGAATAATTTATAAAAAAAGGATTATAATTGCCCATAGCTGAGCAACGCTTTAGCAAGCTGAATATGAGTGCCTGTAGGTGAGCAGCGCTTTAACAAGCTGCATATGAGTGCCCGTAGGTGAGCAGCGCTTTAACAAGCATAATATGAGTGCCCGGAGGTGAGCAGCACTTTAACAAGCTTAATATGAGTGCCCGTAGCTCAGCAGTGCTGCACCCAGCATAATATGAGTGCTCATAGCTAAATAATGCGTTACCCAGCATAAGCCATTTGTGTGGAGCTGTGCAGCGCGCCAACCAGCTTACTGGCGGGCAACATTGGGCAAGCTGTATCAAAGCCGCCTTTACACAGACACACCTCTTAGCCTGTCTAGACAGTAGTAAAACAAAAAAAGCAATGCCAAGGGTCGAACCCGGGATACTGTGCACCATAGTCAAAGTACTGAACCACTAAGCCATGACAGTTGTACTGAGAAATACAGTATTAGCATACATATAGGAATGAATGAAAATAGAACCATGACAAAGCAGGTTTGTTTTAAGCTGATAAATATCCAAATGGCCAATCACAGATAAGTGCGGGAAAACCGGCATATATAAGCCCCACAGGTGGGAATACACACCATAACTGATTGTGGTACCCATTTACAGTCAGGATGGCAGGTGCAGGAGAGGGAAATCACTTTAGAGCATTGAGGAGTCAAAATATATGGTTTGGCTCCTAGTCCATGATCATGAAGCACAACTCATGCAGGGCCAGGTTCAATGGGGAGCGTATAAGGCAGAGGCATGGAACCAGTTGGCACATGATCTCACCAGTGCCACAGGCATTCCGAGGACTGGTGAACAGGTCCGTCACCTCCATGCAGACCTGAAGCGATGTAAGGAGGACCAACTGAACCGTTGGATCCAGGAGGCCCGCCAAATGCCCAATGCCCCACTACTGAGTAAGTATCCATGTAATTACGTATGTAAAAAATGCTATCCTAGCCTATAGTATGGCGAGGTATGTTCCATTTACATTACAGCTGCAGGTGTTCGTTCCGTGAATCGGTGAGCCTATACTGATAGGCTGCTGAGGTTGCGCCACCAGGCAGGTTAGTAATTATTT
Organism: Protopterus annectens; assembly: GCF_019279795.1. Lineage (NCBI taxonomy): Eukaryota > Metazoa > Chordata > Ceratodontiformes > Protopteridae > Protopterus > Protopterus annectens. The sequence goes on along the minus strand of NC_056732.1, from coordinate 1,256,416,662 downwards.
AGCTGGTATAGTTATATAATATAAGTGAGACAGATTGTAAAAGAGTTCAGTGTTGTAACCCAGTAATAAAGGTGAAATAAGCCTAGAATAAAGATTCTGCTAGTATTGTAAGATTAGATAAGTGATGCAGCCTGGAAAAGAGTGTATTGCAATCCAGTAATAAAGATTAAATAAGTCTTAAATAGAGTTTCCACCTGTATTGTAATATCAGATAACTGCTTCAGCCTGAAAATGAGTGGTAATCAATCAAGAAAGGATAGACAAGTGTCGAATACATCCTTGAAAATTCTGCCATATGAAATAAGTGAGTCAGCTGGAAAGGATTGTTGTAACCCAGTAATAAATGTTAATAAAGCCTAGAATTAAGTACCATTCTGAAATGTAAATATAAAATAAGTGAGAGAGTGTGAGAAAGACCATTTGAAGCTACCAAGAAAGCTGTAATAAGTCTGGAATAAAGGTACACTGCAGTCACTACATAATGAAATGAATGAGACAGCCACAACCAAAGAGTGTAATGTCTTAAATAAAGTACAGAACCTGGACTGTGTCCGTCCCACAATTTGGATATGTTGCTGTACCCTTGCATTATGGAGATAGTATGGTTGTATGAAATGCTGAACATCCACAGATGTCTAGACCTATATAAATCAAATGTAGCAGGATGCTGTTCCTGAACACAGCCAGATATGAACATATATGAATAAAAATGGAATGTATATTAATGTAGCAGTAACATCCCCATCACCAACATTCCTAAGGTTACATACAGGAAACTGTACTAATACATGTAGGGGATATATATCTGCATCTACTAGGAATGTACAGTATATGTGTAGGTAGTGTAAGTTGTTAATGTAATATTTCTCCACCCTACCTTATTTTCACAAAATATGCCATTCCACACCAAACTGTGTATGTGTATTCACAATTAATTCCCATGGACATTTGTCCTGTTGGTTTATACATATCTGCATGTACGTTGATGCATGTGCCCTCTTCACATATCCAAACCTGATGGCCTGTTGCCACCAATCAACCCTGCATGCTGTTGGAATGTGCACGGTTGTTCTAAATATGCATGTGTTATACTTGCTGCTCAATGTTCGGAATTCATGGGTGTTTGGTTAATGGGAATACTGATGCATGCTGTTACAACTAATTTTGAATGGTGTTGTTTGTTACTAACCCAAAATGTCATAAAATACTGCTAAACATAGGACAGCAGGGAAGGCGGGTTCCAGCAGACCCGCCTCTCCCACCTCAGCTGGCGAGTGCACCTGGCACCAGTGCCCAGGCTGGGACCTCCTCCTCTGGTGGCCCTGTGCCACCTTCGGGTGGAAGCGCTGCAGGGGATGGGGCTTGTCCCCCCTCTGCAAGCGTGGCTGGAGGAGAGCCTCCACTCACCCTCCATAGGGTCCGGTCTGTGGTGCATAGTGAGATCAGGCGTTCTGTGACTGATCCACTATGCCAGCTCGAGGTGGGAGTGGCGCAACTCACGGATGTGCCTGCCCATCCTATCCAGCCCCCAGCACAGCCCCGGCCTGGACTGTGAAGGCACAGTGGTAACTGCCCATGGGTGGGGATCTCAGTTCCACTGTTGCCATCTGTGGGCTCATGGGCTCGCGATATCCAAACATCCGTCCCTGTCAATTGTGTTTACCCCTCACATGTGTCATACTCTGCCCCTGTATGCATCTTGTTTGTCTTGTCTGTTAACCTCCCCAACCTACCTCCCCAAATATACCTACTTCCTGTACCTCACATTCCACTCTCACCTAAAAAAAAAATAAAAAAAGGGCACTCTGTTAGCACAAAAAAATTACGCCCCATACATAGCTGCCCAATTCGCACATATGTCCGCTGGACATGTAAACTGATAATTCTAATTGGCAGTACAACATATTTTGTTGTGTTGTCCTCACCCCTCTCTCAGGGGTGGAAGGTTTCAAATTTCACATCAAATTTCAAACATATGCACAGCTGTTGCTGATAAAGAAATGGGCAGCTATGGACCTTCCCTACACCCATCCTGCACATCCCGAGCTGGTTTCCCTACTGTCTTTCCCTCTTTGTGCCCCCTTTTTCACCACTTTCCTATTTCCCCATTTTCTTTTCTTTAAAAGAAATTAGCGTGGGTGTTAGCGGGAGTAAGCACTTTTAGGCAGTAGTCAGCGTGTGTGCGCTTGTGTGCGCTTAGCTAAGCATAGATAAGCGTAGCTAAGCATTGTGCAAACTTGCGCAAACCCGCTTACAACTGCTTAAAAGTGCCTTAGTCACTCTGTATGGCAAGGCCTGTAGTCTACTCATCAGCAAAATAAAATATCCCTGTCAGTCTCAAACCCCGGACCTTGGAAACACTAGTCTGCATGAATTACTATTGAACCACAGCAGGTATACAAGAACTTGGTGCTGAAAGTAATATATCATGAAATACAACGAGTGAATGTAAAGGGAAAATAGGAAGGCCATTACACAAAGCTTGTTCTGTGTATCTTTACTGGCAATTCTTGTGGAATTGCATTACAGTAGTGTGAGAAGAGAAACAGCCATGCTAGTAGGTAATAATGTTAAAGTAGCACCTTACAAATCCCACACAGTATCAGAGCAGGATAAACACCGCCATATTTGAATAGGAAAGAGGCCAGACCTCCCAAATGTGACTGATTTACAGGGATGTCCCTGATTTGCAAACTACTGTTACATGTGCCCCACTGACTCCCTGTGAAATGTACTAACAGTAGGCAGAAAGGTGGGGAATCCCACATAATGGTAACTGTCAATAAGTTAAAGTAGACACTACTTGCATGTCAGAAATGGTGTAGTAATGCATATGCTCAAAATACCCCACAGTCACAACTACAGAATATCTGAAATATATCACGGGTGTATCCCACTGATATGTACCTTTCCCTGAGGCTGGTCAAATATATACCTGAGAGTATCTGAGGCCTGCAAGTGTCAGAAACACACAGGCATAGCAGCCTGTCTGCTGTTACATACTCTGTGAATAGCTGTAGAATTACTTCCACAAGCATGCCCTTATGTAGGAGTACAACACAGAAATATCAAAGGATGAAGCCATCTAACATACTAATGACAGTATAGCAGTTCACAAGCACTGCATGTCCCTGATATTCATAACTGTTAGTACAATATACTTAGTTGTCCTCACCCCTCTCTCAGGGGTGGAAGGTTTCAAATGTCACAGCAAATGTCAAACATATGTACAGCTATTGCAGTTAAAGAAATGTGCAGCTATGGACCTTCCCTACACCCAGCCTGCACATCCCTAGCTGGTGTCTCCACTGACTTCCTGCTTCCTGCTTACAACTGTTTAAAAGTGCCTTTTCACTCTGTATGACAAGGTCCTAGTACTGCTCAGCAGCAAAATAAAATACCCCTGTAAGTGTCAAACCCCAGACCTTGGGCTCACCAGACTGCATGAAGTGCCACCAAGCCACAGCAAACATATAAGAGCTTAGTGCTGAAAGAAATATATCATGTATTACAAGGAGTGAATGTAAATGGAAAATAGGAAAGCCATAGCAACACATTCCAGTAAAGACAAATACCAGGCATTCAAGGAGTGAATGTATAGGGAAAATACAAAAGCCATAGCAACACATTGCAAGAACTACTGTTGTATGCCAGTTAATCCTCAAATCCCACAGGTAAGTACATACTCCCATGTAAACAGTGTTAGCATTAGCAGGTGTGAGTTAACATACACACTGAGAAGAGTGAACTGGAAGAAGCAACAGTCAGGTTTCAGTACAACATGCATTTCAGTGGCTACAACACAGCGTTAGATATGAGAGATATACCAACCTTCTGACTCGCACAACAGTGTCCACAGCAAACCAGCATGGTTCCCACCTTGCAAAACTGAAAGGCCTACGCCTACCTATCCTGTAATTTAAGAGCAGTGTCCTGAAATCACAGTGAGAACTGCAATTACCACACAGCAGGCAGCATGCAATTAATAAATGCTGGCCACCAATTGGTGCAGAGGCCATCACATGCACATGTGCAGATACCTACAAAAGCAGCCTGTACTGCCAGTCCACACATGCAATAATATCATTGCAGCAACTGGAGGGAGAGAGAGAGAGAGACAGAGACAGAGATAGAGACAGAGACCAAAAAAAAAATAAAATAAAAAGCAAGCCAGCAAGCCAGCAGAAAAAAGCTGTCAGAGACAAAGGTAATATAAACTACATAATCTAATAATCTACATACTGTGAACCCTCCATATGTGTTAGCAGTCTGTATCTATATGTATATGCAGATGTGCATAGGGCAAGAGACATACTGCAACTGTTAGTGAAGGCTGGACATACATATGTAGTTGAAGGTTGCTATGTGCACATATCAATGTAGGTTGTAGTGTGTGGCATTGAAAACAGCATGCAGTGCAGGTATATGTCATGTGGTGGTGAACTTCTGTGGCACTGAGCAAGTGAGGCCTGCTACAGCTATACGGCCTGAGGACAGCATAATGCATTATGCACAACACTGTGCAATATTATTACAGAATGGTATGTCTCACAACTGTTTCAGAAGTGATATTCCCACCATGAAAGGTGGGCAGTCTATGTGCCTACATGTGCATGTATATGTACAGCAATGGATGTTTAGAAGTGTGTGTGTGTATATATATATATATATATATATATATATATATATATATATATATATATATATATATATATATATGTATATATATATATATATATATATATATATATATATATATATATATATATTTATTTTATTTTATTTTACATTTGTTAACCGGGAAAGTCCGACTGGATACATATCCATTTTCAGCGGAGGCCCGGGGAGAAAAGCTCCATTGTTATCAATATACATATATCTATATATCGATATATCTATATATCCATATATCTACATATCCATATATATATATATATATATATATATATATATATATATATATATATATATGGATATGTATATATTGATATATATATATTTATATGGAAATATATATGTATATATATATATATATATCTATATATATATATATATATATATATATATATATATATATATATATATATATATATATATATATATATATATATATGTATGTATATATATATATATATATATATAAAGAGAGTGAGAGAGGGGACATGGGGGCAGATGTACTGCAACAGGTGCCTGGTGACCAAGGCATGGACTGAACACCAGTGTTGATACTGCAGTACCATACCCCATTCCATAACATGTTACCCACTAACTACCACATAGGTGGTTGCCCGCCTACCACTGGAGGTGTCAGAAGGGAACATGGGACACAGGTGTACAATAGCCTCCCCTTTGATATCTACAGTGGCACACTAGTCTTGTAATCCCTGTACATGGTACGTGTCATCACAAAAGGTGTGTCAGCTAGGGAAATGTAAGTCATTGTACCCCTCTACACCTCACAATGTCCTATGCAGTATGTACCTCCCATGAGAACTACAGCAAGTGGAAAGGCCACAGACATACCTAACAAAGACTGATAATGCCCTCAAACACATTCCCTATGCAGACTGACTCTCAAAACCACAGCTAGAGTGCCTTGCATACTTCCTACACAGAGGTTAGTAGATGTCATACATACCCCTGATGAATGTTATGGAGATAGGTAATATGTCCTGTGAGTCACCTCTGTGTAACCGTTTCACAGGAGCAAGTAAAAATCACATTACATGTGTCCCAAAGGGCAGGGTAGCATATGGCTAGGCTGCCGTATTCCCAGGGCCAATAGCATAGTACCTACCTATGACACAATGCACACACACATGTACTCAGTGCAATACCAGCTATGTGATGTTGAATGAGTGTGACACTGATTGTGTGCAAGGTCTGTAAATGTGTGATAGCTTAGTGTGAGTTTGTGTCTGTCATGGTAGTTGGTGTCCTTGGTGTGAGGCCAGAGAAAGATGTGTCAGGTATCGGGATGCAAACATAGTAGATTGGCATATGTTGTGTCGTACTTCCCTGTGTATGACTGCGGTGTCCCATCGTGGGCAGAAGCAATACATGTATGCTCAGTAAGTGGAAATGCTGTTGAATCCAGCTCACATATGAACTGTTGTACTACCTGATGTTGTAGGCTTAAACACTACAGTATGGTGTATGTTCACATTCCCTGGTAACACTGTGTGGTGTGTTTCCTGTAGTCTGCACAGATTACATACCTCATGCATAGATATCTGTAAGTAGGGGCACACAGTACTATAAGGTACACAGTTAATGCTCATCTGTGTTGTCATACATTTGTGTGTTGTATGTATGTGTAATGTGTGTGTAATGATGCCTGTACCATGGCCGCAATCACATGTGTGTTACAGGGTATGTGTGTGTACCTGACAGCATGTATACTCTGTGACAGCAGTATGCTGGCTATCGTAACAACTGTGCACATATGTCAGGTAGGGGTATGGCATCAAAGACTAGGGTGGATTACCGTTGAAACTGTAAATGTGCATTGCATTAATTGCACGGGATGACAATATTCTTCATCCATTAGCTTGCTACATACCCCCAGTGTGAGGTTGTGCATTGTATCCCACACAGTGTGCCGAGTGCTTGTGTATACTAATTTGTTGTATGGAGTGTGGCAGGCACTGTCAGACAGTTGTGTGCTGAGCACTGATATGTGGTATCGAACATGTGTATCCCCTGATAGACAGATGCTATATATGGCAGTTAAGTGATATCAGTACATTAGAATATTAAGTGTGCCACATGACTTGCTCACATATTCTTCTTTTCCTTCCAGGGTGATGGTGCATCAGCAAAACTCACCTTATACAGCAGCAGAGGATCAGGAGATCCACCAGAGCCTGCTGCACAATTACTGTGTGCTGTTTTTCAAGACCAGCCAGAACCAGCATGAGAGGGCTGCACTGTGGCAAGATCTTGTCCATTGGGTAAATGACATAGGCATGCATAACTGGACATATGAGCAGGTACGCCATCACTGCAGTGATTTAATTAGACATGTCCAGCAGTGTGCGTCTGATATCCACAGACAACAGCTTGCCACAGGCGGTGGGGTACCTATCCACCCCCCTCACCAGTGTGGAGGAGCACCTCCTAAGTGTTGTGGCTCCAGGCCAACAACAGCAACATCCACAAACATGTGTCATCATGGAGGCCGGATCCACCCAGCATGTTGAAATGGAGCGTGCAGGTAACATGCCATATCTGTAGTTAACTGTTCTCTCTACTGGTAGTTTATGCGTGTGTGAGATGTGTACTGTTTGTGTAGCTGTTAACCTGCCTATTCTTCTGCAAGATTGATATTCTGAGCATAATCTGTGCACCTGTAAAAGCCACCTGTTGTACTATCATACTCACAGTATCAATGGCACAGTTGTGGCCACTGGCAATTACTGTCATATTTTTGCAGGTCCCTCTGGAGTGACAGGAAGGCAGCCAATCTATGCTGGTGAGTGTGTAATAACAATACTATTGCTAATGACATGTGCATGTCATATGGAGGTGTAGTCTATGCACATGTAACACACCTACGCATAATGCATGATGTGCATGTTTGCTGTGAGACTATGCATATCCCATTATTCTCAATAGCTGCCTCACTCACATGCAATACACAGAGCATGACACACATGTGTGGCAACACAGTACTGGACATTGTATAGACATACCTGATACACATGTACACAACTCTCACATGTTTGGCATACACACTACACCTTAGCCTGCTACACATGTCCAATTATGACACCTACTGTATGTCCACCCTTCAGTATCCCACATATCATCTACGCAGCACACATAATATACCTGAGGGGTAGAGGCCTATCATGTCTTTGTGCAACAGTCTTGAACAAATAATACATTCATGTTAGGCAATGCTCACTATTGGCCACCTTACAAACCCATGTAACAAGTGGCTGTGTAATTGTGGATTTAGTCATGTTACTGCACGTCAGGTACAGCATGCTAGCTACCTGTCTGGCACACATTATTATTGTTGACTGTCCACAAGAAGCATGTTGATCATGGCTCACGTTACTACTCCACATCCAGTTCCGCCGACCACAAAAGTACACATAGCAGTCATTGCGTAAGCACCGTCATGTGTTTTTTGTGTGTGTGTGTGTATGTGTGTGTGTGTGTGTGTGTGTGTGTGTGTGTGTGTGTGTGTGTGTGTGTGTGTGTGTGTGTGTGTGTGCACATATATGCACCCACAGCTTGTAACACTTGCACAACATTGTTATGTCCTTGTACACATTGTGTCCCAGGGTGGAGACAATCACTGAACAACTACACACAAGCATCAAGTACACGTATACTGTTATTAACAAGGGCTGTCTACACTTGCACTGCATGTTCCTGTGCAACACATAATCTGCATGCTGACACGTGTGCAGTGATGTTTTTCCTTGTGATACTGTCACCCACCCTAAAACAGTATTGTGTATGTGTTGGATTGCAGGTGTGTCTGTGTTTGTATCTGCTGTACTGAGGAGTGTGCTTGTGTGTCTGTGTGCCTGTGTGCTTGTGTGCCTGTGTGCTTGTGTGCCTGTGTGCTTGTGCGCCTGTGTGCTTGTGTGCCTGTGCGCCTGTGTGCATGTGTGCCTGTGTGCATGTGTGCATGTGCGCCTGTACGCCTGTGTGCCTGTGTGCCTGTGTGCCTGTGTGCATGTGTGCATGTGCGCCTGTGTGCATGTGTGCATGTGTGCCTGTGTGCATATGCGCCTGTGTGCATGTGTGCCTGTGCGCCTGTACGCCTGTGTGCCTGTGTGCCTGTGTGCATGTGTGCATGTGTGCATGTGCGCCTGTGCGCATGTGTGCATGTGCACCTGTGCGCATGTGTGCATGTGCGCCTGTGTGCATGTGTGCATGTGCACCTGTGTGCATGTGCGCCTGTGCACCTGTGTGCATGTGTGCATGTGTGCATGTGCGCCTGTATGCATGTGTGCATGTGCGCCTGTGTGCTAATATCATGTACACATTTGTAAACTGTGTTTCCTATCTTCCTCTCACAGGTTCTGATGTTGCTCTGGTGGAGTGCAGCAGGGAACCTGAAGCCACTGCTGGGGATAGTGATTATGATGATACATGTGTAATGTCACAGGGAGGTGTGACAGGGTCTGTCATTGGTTAGCCAATTGACACTACACAGCAGTCAACCCCATCAATGCGCACAGTCATCCTGCTGATACATCCATTGTCACCAATGTCCTTAACTGAGGGACAGCATACAGTGGGCATTGACCAGGGTAGTGTGGTATCATTGGCACATGCATCCCCTCACAGCAGCCATGGCCAGATTCCTGACATGATACCACACAGGCAGATGTCCAGGGGTTCTCGTGGGAGCATCCATGGTCGTACTGCCCCTGTCAGACGTGCCCACAGAGGTCTTTCAACCTCAGCTATGTTCTGGGCTGTAATGCAGGCACAGGCACATATCGAACAGTACACCAGACAGGGTCTGAGGGAGCTTAGAGCACATCGCACCGCTATGAATGACACTATGCGTGACGTTGCATCTGCCATCCGTAACATCAGCGAGGTCATTGATAGACGTTGGGGGGACACATTAGATCTCTTCCACAACTACATGTCCAGGAGCCAGGACAGTGCAGGACGGTTGAGGCATCGATGTGGACGTATGTCAGCAACATTATCAGCTGTCAGTCGTAACGGATGACAACAAACCCACAGCCGCTCCCATAGTGCCAGTACCAGCCCCAGCAAAGCTGGGTCTGTGCTGTCATTAGACAGTCTGAGAAGACCATGTGCACATGGCTCTGGACAGTCCCAGCAGGGATATGTGTCCAGTCAACAACCCACTGCTTCTGATGACAGTACCCAGTCTGGCTTAGTACCTGATACTGTCCGTAGCACCCCTGCCAGGCACAGGTACCGTGTCCGTGGCTAGAGACAGTGATCTGTATGACCTGGCAGGTACAGTCTGTGGCTGTCCACAAACACCTGTATATGGCAGCCACATGGTGGAACTGTGTACATGCATACACACACACATAATGCTAACACCTAGGACTAACACATACACACACACATTGCAGCAACATTGCCCCATGTTGTACTGTTGTCCCTCACTAACACACACACACACATACATGTCAATTGGATGTGTCAATGGCAGACTCTGGCAAACCAAGTACACACCCTGTGCATGTGATGAAACTGTGCCACCTCCTGCCATCTGTAACATTGATGCAGGAACAGGGTAGCATGGTGCTGATGCACAGGGTGACTACATAGCACTGTAGTAATATTATCATGTTGTTAACAATACAGTGTAATGATATTGTTGTGGGTATATTCGAGCATGCATGATGCATTATCTGTGTTTGTCATTGCAGTTTTGTATACACCAGTGTTAATTCCCAAAGTGTACTGTCTGCACATGTGCCACATGGCTGTTGTGTGTACCTGTGCCTGTATGTGTTGGGGTGTGGACAGTACATGTGCGATGTTTGCAGCACTGAGTTGCAGGTGTACATTTGTGAACATGGTTGACATGGTTTGACAGTATGCTGTGGGTGATACGGTTTCCAAATGTCAATGGTCTGCATTCTGGTAGTATACACAGCTTACATAGCCTGACATTCAGTGGTCATTACATGGTGTCTCCTCAACTGATACACAGATGTAGGAACCAGGTGTCAGTGATATCCCTGCAGTACTACACTATACCAGTAGCCATTCTTACTGAGCCCCACACATCCCTGGAACAATACTCTTTGGCATATAACAGTCTCATGTACATGCCAACACACTACGGATATGTCCATCCATGACTGCAAATACATACAGTGGCCTACAATGCATTCTACACATGACACACCTAACCACCACAAGGGTATCATATGGACAGATACCTGTTGTCCAAGCCATGCTGTATTGCTGTATTGCAACTGTGGCATTGGCATTGGCATGTAGTTAACATAATATTCCAACAGTACCATGTAGGTGGTAGCACCCATCATGTAGAACGGGTAATGGTGTGTACATGTGGACAAGTGTTATCTTATCTTTCCTGTGATATTCACATCTCCAAAGGTATTCTGCAGTCCCTTGGTGTATCACCTAAGCAAGAAGGTGTCTGTATGCATATCGGCAACAGTTGCCATACACCTACACTGGGTGTCCATCACTCACAGAATTTGCTGTGTTTTAACATGTCTGACATATACTCCAGACATGAACCCTCACCCACATTAATCTATCAAAGCTTTCATGGGTGTGTGTTACATAGTTGGCCTAGGACACAGATCACTGCAGTAGCCTGCATTGTCACCAACATACATGTATGGCCTAAGGTCTGGTAAGCTGTGGCACATGCTGGTAAAGGTAACAACTGTATTCATATGGGGCAGGCTTCACACATAGGAACTATTAAAGGTCACAGGTACATATCTGTATGTGGCACACACATACCCGATGTGTGCATTGAAATTACTGTTATAATAATATGTCATACAATGATAAAAGCAAAACACATTGACAAACTGTGTGATAAACGCACACATGGCATTTGTAGGATTCAAACCCCTACCTAACTATGTAATGATACCTGAGAGAGATGCATTAGCGCAGCGAGCTATTCGCATTACTGAATGATTTCCTTTCTCCTGCTGTATTTATAGGGTGCTGACATCATCAGTCTTTACAAAGAGGAATGTACATCTTTTAGTGTGTTATCCCAGTCTTCAAAAAGGCCATTCCTTTCACAGAGAATTGCATACATACACACCCCCCTGCCCCCCCACACAGCGTTTGCAGGATTCAAACCCCTACCTAACTATGTTATGATACTTGAAAGAGACGCATTAGCGCAGCGCACTATTCACATTACTGGATGACTTCCCTTATCCTGCTGTATTTATAGGGTGCTGACATCATCAGTCTTTCCAAAGAAGAATGTACATCTTTAACTATCCCTCAGTATGGGGGATAACAATATCTGTGCATTAACAGACGCCTAGTTCAGGGTCACATATACACACTGGCACTGCCAGGTTATGTTCTATAGCATGCTTTGTGACCACAGGACTTGTAACACATAACACAAGTAGGGGGTGTATCCATATACATCACAGATACACACACCTCTGGGTTGGTACCACTGCACTAAGCATGACAGGCCATACATATACAGCTACCATTGTGCAAAATTGTCTTTTGGTTTGGTGTGTAGTTCAGACCCCCCCCCATACCCAGTAACCACACTTGGCTTTCCTGGGAACAGTGTAGGATATGCAGGTCTTCACACACACCATTATAGTGGTTGACTTCAGGTACACAAATATTGACTGGGGATACTACTCAGGCCCTCAACAAAATCACCCTACAGCCACTACAATTTGTGAATCCATGTGCTATGGCACAAGCAGTCACCACACCCACAAGGGGGAATACATATTGGACCTGATCATCACCAACATGGGGACTCTATGTTCCACACTAGTGGTAGAACCGTCATTGTTAAGATCAGACCATAAACAACTTTCCCTCGACATCCATATCCCGTCCCCACCCCCAGCCAAGGAAATCACTGTAAAAAAATTCTCAAAAGCAGACTTTGCACTTGTGAAGACTAGGGTGGAATACTTCAAAGGCCCCGTGCTAGAGGATAATACAGACCAATTTGCAGAATCCTTTACAAACGCATTGTATGAGCACCTGCAGGTATGCATTGATCATGCTATCCCAAATAAAACCATGACTCCTCCAAAACAGGAGACCTGTCTGGTTGACCCCCAGCCATATATAAGCTGTACAACAGAAGGAGGAAGCTACTACATAACAGAGCAATATCCCAAAGACCCACATAGATCATAACCTCTCCTTTGCTAATCACATTGACAGAGTCATTGCAAAGACCTTTATATAGCCCTCCTTATCACATGGGTGTTTGCCTGTAGATCATGGGCGGTCATTGTAGCCCTCTACTAGTCACTCATCAGGCCCATGTTTGACTACAATGCCCCTGTTGGGGTGTACCTTACCCAACACCTGCGGCAACTACAGTGAACACAACAGTACCTCCCCAAGAGGATCATGGGCTACACACAGATGTCCTATGCAGCTCAACTAAAGGATCTCCAGCTCTACTCAGTTGCATAATGCCTACTCAGAGGTGATCTATGCCTGACGTATGCAGCCATTTCAAACACAGAAGTAATGGACATGCTCCACCTCATAACATACAAGACCCTTAGAGCTACACACTCCAGAGACTTAAACCTCAGCACAAAAATAAATAAGACATGCTGCAGGGACAGATTCATTACCCAGAGGCTCCCCTCATACTGGAATTGAATCCCAGTTAAAGTTAGGCATAGCCCCTCGCCAACCCTCTTCCAGCGAAATACAGCCACATGGATGGGAAATTGCAAATTCACCCCTGGGATCTCCACTGTGCCCCTGCTTGACAGAGGCACAGCAAACTAGCCTTAAAGGGTGCCTTCTGTGACCTACTTTACAGAGGCACAGTAGGCTACTCTACTGGGGAGGTGGACGCCAAATACACTCTGCCTAGGCTTATGAATTCCCTAGGTCAGGCAGCCTAGTATTGACCTCTGCACCTATGTTTATGTTCGGGATGCACAATATTTGTTGCTGCTACTGTTTGCAGGTCTTTATTGCCATAGCTTTCCCAGTTTCTATGAACAACTTGTGTATCTGCGTAACATGTTTGATCATGACAGAGTTCCAGTATATTAATATATTTGTCTGTTGTCATTTAACTGTGTGCACAGGGCGGATTGCTGGATCATGGGAGGTTCCTGGCTTAGCACATACAACTGCCAGATATGTGTGACTGACTGATATACTCAGACATGGCCTAAGTGTGTGAGCATGCCCAGTTCAGGCTTTCCATGGTTTGTTGCCTGACATATGTCTCATTTATCCAAGTGTGTGAGCATGCCCAGTGTGACCTTTCCATATGTTGTGATCTGGAGTCCACTACATTTCTGGTTGTGTGTGAACATGACCAATATTGACATTTATACTGTGTGTGTTGGAAGTCATGTTGTGTTCTTACTGCCAGACTCCTTTGTGTCATAACTCAACAGGGATTATGCTGTGCCTGCAGGGTTTCCATGTGATAGTTTGCAAAGACTTGGCAACATTCTCTCATACTGGCTGAACACTGCAATACTGTCATGCTGTAGTGGTTCAGTACTTTCACTATGGTGCACAGTATCATGGGTTTGAGTCCCATCACTGCTTTAAATGTTCATCCTGACCAGACTGGTTAAGGGCCAGTTGGGCAACTATGAGCATGTTGCATTTTGTTCAGCTATGGCCTACTTAAACCAGGCTTGTCCGACATTGCTGTGTATTCACCAACTTGGGCGGACATTGCCAAACATTACTCCACATTGACCACAGTTGTACTAGTTGGTGTGTGTGATTCTGTTCATAGGTTCATACTAGGCAATCTGCCCTAGGGCATTTATAATCCTAGCCAGAGTGTGTTTGGCTTTCAACACACATTTTAAGTGGAGTTGGCCATGACATTTTTCAAGGTTAGTATACTGTGCCTCTGTCTAACAGTGACATAGAAGTGATACCCAGGGTAAACCTACAATCTCCCATTCACTCATCAAGATTCCTCTTGAAGAGAGTCAATGAGGGACTCTGGCTAACCTGGAGTGGGGGTTTACTCAAGAGTGGGGGGAGCCTCTGGGTTAAGAATCTGTCACTCCAGCATGTCCTATTTATTTCAGTCCTGAGGTTCAGGTCTCTTGAGCATGTAGCTTGATGGGATTCTGATTTTCCGAGGTGCAGCATGTCCATTGATTCCAGGTTGGACATGGCTTTATACATCAGACACAGACTGCCTCTGGGCAGGTGGTATGCCACTGAGTGGAGCTGCAGTTTCTTTAACCGGGCAGCGAATGGCATGTGTTTGAGCCCTTTGATCCCCCTGGTGAGGTACTTTTGTGGTCTTTCCAGCTGCTGCAGGTGTCTGATAAGGTACATCCCACAAGGGGCATTGTACTCAATTATGGGCCTGATGAGGGATGAGTTAAGAGGCACGATGACCTCCTCTGATGTAGATGTGAATACCTTCATGATTAGGTGGGCTATATGAAATGTTTTTCTAAACACTTTGGCCATGTGGTTATTGAATGAGAGATTGCTATCAGCTTGGGTCCCCAGGTCCCTTATCACTTCTTCCATACTTAATGGGTTACCACCTATGTGGTAATTTGTGGGCACTTAGTTTTTGACAAAGAGAAGGACTATACACTGTTTTGCGTTTAGCTTGAGGACATGGCTCTGGCACCACTTGTCTGTTTCTATGAGGTCCTTTTGTAGGATGCTTGTGTCAGCTGGAGGGTTGATTATGGCGCCCAGTTTGCAGTCATCTGCAAACTTGTTCACCAACAGTCCTTCTGTGTTGGCCTGTACCTCCAAGAAATATATACCAAACAAGGGAGGTCCCAGGACTGAGCCTTGTGGGATGCCACTTGTAGCTGGTTTGGGGTCTGACATGGCTCCAGCATTTCTGACCATGTGGGTTCTGTCCTTGAGCCAGTTTGCAACCCATCTAGTGACATAGGGGTTTATATTGAAACTGGTGATCTTATCTATGATGACCAAGTGGGGTACTGTATGGAAGGCTTTTGCGAGGTCCAGGTAGGCTGTGTGGACCACCTTCCCCTCATCAATGGCCTTGGTGACTGTTTCAAATGACTCAACCAGGTTTAAGAGGCAGGATCTGCCCTTAATAAAGCCAAACTGGGTAGGATCCAGTGTCTGCAGGTCCCCAATATGTTTATTTCTGAGGTCCACGATGATCCTTTCCATAGCTTTGCAGACCAAGCCAGTCAGGCTTCTGGGGCGATAGTTTGCAGTATCCATTGAGGCACCACCTTTGTGGAGAGGGACCACTGTTGCTGTATACTGCTCTTTGGGTACATATCCTGTGGTAAGGCTGAGATTGAACAGTGGTTTTATGTTTGCGTTCAATTCTTCTTGGGGTTCATGTTGGACACAGCCCAGGACACCGTCTGGTCCCATTGATACTGTGTGTTTTGCTTTGGAGAGGCTGGCTGTTACCTGAGCATCTGCGATGTCAGGGGGCCAGCACTTTGCTGGGATAGATATTTGCCCTTTTGGTGGGGAGGGGGGGAGAAGTTTGCACTGAACCTGTCAGCTCAGATGTTGGCAATGTCTGTGGGTTTGGTGTATTGTTTGTCATTTTGGACTACTTCTGAGCATATCTGGGGATTCCCACACAGGTTCCTACCATAAGTAAAGAATGCCTTGTGATTATCTTTGATGTCTTATACAATTTTTATCTCAACGATGGCCTTAGATGATCTTATGTGCGGCCATAGTTTTTCAATAATACTGATTAGAGATGCCTTCCCTTTTTGGGATTTTGATCTATCATATAGTAGCTTCCTCCTTGTATTGTATGGTTTGTTTATGGCTGGGGTCCACCGGACAGGATGCCTGGCTTTGGAGGATTGGGTCTTGGTTTTATCTGGGATTGCATGATCCATGCATTCCTGAAGGTGTTCATAGAATGCATTTATAAAGGGTTATGAGGTCTGGGCCATATTTTCCACAGGCACAGGGGCTGTGAAGGATTCCACTTCAGTTTTGAGGAGTGTGACATTTGCTTTACTGAATAATTTTCACTGTGTTTTTCTGGCCATGGGCTGGGATCGGATGTGAATATCCAGTGAGATTACTCTCTGGTCTGATCTTACCAGTGAGGGATACACTTCTGGTCTTGGGCATAGAGTCCCCATGTTGGTGATGATCAGGTCCAGTATGTTTTCCCCTGTTGTGGGAGTGGTAGCAAGTTGTTCCATAGCATTTTGGTTTATAAATTCTGGGAACCTTTGGGCTAGGGTGTTGGGGCTAGGGTAATGCTCCCAGTCTATGTTTGGGTAGTTGAAATCGCCCAATATAATGGTGTTTGGGGAGACCTTCATATTTTCATGTGTTCTCCAGTTGGCCAAGTATGGTTCCTGGGTTTAGGAGGGTGGTCTGTAGCAGGCTATGAACTGGAAGGTGGTTTTAGCCACTGTTAGTTGCACATGGATCGTATCTGATGCTTCATGCTGTGCCACCAACCTGGGGGTGTGGGTATCTTTGAAAAATATTGATACTCACCCTCCTTTTGTAGTTTGTTTCATGTTTTGCAGCTGTAAAGCATGGTATGAGGTGTAACCTGTTAATGCTAGGGTGCTCTTGGGAGCCTTGAACCAGGTTTCTGTCACTGAACAGATATCAACATTCTCCATGCTGAGGAGAGTTTGGAGTGCGTGCATCTTGCAGTTTAGACTTCTGGCATTGAGTAGCATTACTTATAGTTTTTTATCCCTTGTGATACCTATGGAGGTGGGTTTGTGTTTTGAGCTTTACCTAAAAAAGGCACTATGGGGGTGACAAGAGCCTTTGGCAATATCCAAAAGGCCACAGGTGATAGGTGAAATCCATCCCTAGCGAAGCATCATGTCTTGTCGAGCATGTCATCCCAGGCTGACAGGCATTGTATCCCCTTTCACTGACACCAATACTTAAGCCAATTGTTGTAATTGATCATCTTGTCTTCATATTGTGGCCTCATGTTTGGTGAGGGTAGGATGATACTCAAGGTCATCAAGTTTGCATATACTACATGGTGGTAAATGCTGTTTAGCACTACCTTACATTGCTTAACATATGGCAATCATGCCTCAGGTGGTGCTACAGAGCTGCCTATGTCAGATGCACATACTGCACTCCCTATACATGTTTGGAAACAGGTAGTGTCAAGTTAGGCATCCCTTTTACTATATGCGAGTCAGAGAGGTATCATTTCCAGGGTTCCTACTGAGCCAGTGTATGTGCTATGCATTGCCTCTTTGCCAAGGCCAAGGCATACTGGGCATGCCTCCTTCTGCCTACTGGGGCAGGCTCAGGTTGTTCCTCCTCCGAGTCACGCTCTGCCTGTGATGGCCTTGGCACTGGTGGGGGGCTGTTTGGCCCAGACCTATGCTGGTCCTGCTGCAGCTGTTTTCGCAAAATCATATTTTGTAGCATAGCACATACCATGACAATTTGGGTACATGTAGTTGGTGAGTATTGCAAGGCTCCACCAAATGTGTCCAGGCACTGGAACCGTGACTTGAGCAACCCAAACACACGCTCGATTACATTTCGTGTTTGTGTCTGTGACTCATTATGGCATTCCTGTTCAGGTGTGTGTGCATTTCTGATGGGTGTCATCAGCCATGGCTCCAGTGCATAGCCAGCATCCCCCACTAAGTGACCATGTGGGATGTCCCCAATTGACAAATGTCTGGTACAGCTGCATCAGATGCCAGATATGGGAATCATGGTAGCTTCCAGGGCAGCCAGCACACACATTCATTATTATGCCCTGGGCATCACGCACAACCTGGCAGTTGATGGAGGGGAAGCCCTTGCGGTTAATGTAGGCCCTACCCTGCTCACCAGCTGGTGCTTTGATGCATATATGCGTGCAGTCTATTGCACCCACTACCTCAGGGTATTCTGCTATTTGCTCGAAGAGACGCATATTGCTGGCCAATACCTCACGGGAATTGGGAAAATATACATGATCACTGACATGTGCTGACATGGCATCCAGGAACTGGTGCAGTACCCTGGATGCTGATGCCTGTGATATCCCCATCATATCACCAGTTGGTCTCTGAAAGGTACCTGTTGCTAGTATTCTTAGGCCAACACATACCTTGGTTCCCACTGGGATGAGTTCCCCTCTGTTGGTTCTGTGTGTGAGGAGTGGCCTGCACAGCTCAACAATTTGCTGCAGGAGGTCTCTGTCCACTCTATAGCGCTCCACTATCTCCAGCTCATGTAACCCCTGGTAGGTGACCCTGGGCCTGTACACTCTTCTCCGTCTCCTCACTGTGGGTTGTCTGGCAGCATTTGCATTGTCACCACCCTCAGCACTTTGAATATGTCGCCTTATAACAGCAATCGCAGCCCCTAGCATTTTTTGTCTGAGTGTAGCTTTTTCAGTTTTCACTTCTAGTAGCTTACTCCAGTGTTGCAGTGTCTCTTGAGAGAAACAAACTGCACTGTTTTTTTGCAAAGTTTTAAGTGCTGGGCTGGGCTAGTGTTCTGCCTATGTAATTGCCTGATTCTGATTGTTTGCACCTGCTAGCTCTACTAGTATTCCCTGGTAGCTTCCTACTATTTGTTGTGCTTCCTTTTTCCTTTCTGTTTCCTCGGGGGAGCGACGCGCATACAAGCGGAAACACACTCACAACAGCTCACACGCGCGCACACATGCTTAGACGGACTAAAACTTGCTTATTTGGGTTAAAATGCGTGCACACCAGTGCAAACATGCTTAAAGGTCTTCCAACAGCCTTATACATGCTTACTCCAGCTTAAACGCACGCACTCACGCTTCCACGCGCGTACTCTGTCTTACTCGAGTTTACAGGTGAGCACACATGAGCATACCTGCTCAGCAAGAAACTTTGGTGTTATCCACAGTATACACCTTCCATTTCTTGGCTTTCCCTGGCCTACCTGTTGCCACACCTCTTTCCATGATGTCTAACTGACAGCTAACACATGCCACTGTGCTCCAATGAGCTTCACTACTTTCATACATACCCTCCTTGTGATGTCACCTATCTCCTACTCTGTTCCTCCCCATATCCTACTCCTACACTCCAATGACTGTGCTCATTTGCTATGTAAAAGTGTGATTCACTATCCTAACACTCATTTACATAGGATTGCCTATTAATGCTTGGTTACATGTCTTAGACTGGGCTTCTCCCCTTAGCAACCCCATACTTGGTGGCCATGTTGTCTTCAGCCTGCTATTCCCTTACATTGTCATTTAACAATTTTCATAAATTCCACATTTGTGGCTTTTATTGTCTTATTTTATGATTTTTATAGTGCACCCCATTTGCGCGGCGCTCCGCTATGCTTAAATATCGGAAATCGCCGAAAGAAAAAAAAAATCTTTTTATTTTAAATTTGCATCTGGGAAACTTTCCAATGGCCGCATATTTGGCCATTGGCATGCTTCCTCAACCATATGCAACCTTTATTTGGAGCTGACAAGGCTCCATTGTGCTATTTGCAGAACTGTACTCAGTTGTCAACTGAGTACATTTCTGCAGCTAACATGTCTCCTACTCGGACAGGTTTGTGCTTCCTGGATTGCAAATTTACCTCATTTGCATGCCTTTCGGCTGCAAGTGAGGTAATTTGCATATCCCAGCCCTGTCCATGTAGGAGACGTTTTAGGAGCTCTCTTACACGCCCCTACAGGCTGTTCCTGGATCGCTTGTCGGACATGATGGCTGCATGGAGTCTTACTCTACACGTAGACTCCGTGCAAGCCATCGTGAATCCGGCCCTATATCTTTGTAAACTTTCAAATGTCATTCATGCAGACAATAATACTTGGATTAGGTAGACATGCAAGATTCCAAGAAGTAATATTACACTTAAAATATTGAACATGCCAATGTATGAGTTATATAATAAGGTATGTCATTGCCACTGGACATCAGAGTAGCAATACCACAATAATGTTCAGCAATACAGCAGGTTTACTGTTCAACAATACTAATAGAAGCTAGCTTAATATGTACAGTGGCTCACAAGTATCCATCTAGAGTAATTATGTGACCTGCAATTTCTACAGAGCTCTCCTTACACCATGCCTATCTATACAGTATGGATCCCCTACACAATGCCGACATTCCAGAATGCCGACAACCATATGGCCGACACCATATGATCGACATTCAGAATGCTGACATTGTGAGAAGTCCACAGAAAAGGAAAATAAAATTTCCTTTTAACTGCTAGCTGGGGGGCTATGCCGCCCTGTACCCCCCATAGGGGGGGGCTCTGCCCCCCACAACCCCTATAACTTTAATATACAAACTCCTGAATTGCACTACACTGCAGGAATGGAAACCTTTCCATTCCGCACTATAGTGAGATGCCGGTTCCGCATTGTCAGCATTCTGAATGTTGATCATATGGTGTCAGAATTCTGGAATGACAGCACACTGAAGGGGACCCATACAGTATATATGGAAACAAACAGCTCATAGTTAAGGATGCTAGAAATGTTGTCAAAGAGGCCTTGATGAAACTGTAAGCAACTGAAAGATAAAAATCTAATTTGCACTTCATGAAAGAGACATAGAGGATCAAATTTTAAATGCTGATAAACAGGATGTCTCCCAAAAAGTATCAAAAGTCTAGAGAAATAAACATTCAATAACATCTCCTTAATGTGGTAAAACTTCCATCCAGTGAAAGTGAACCAAGGAGGAGGATGACAGCCAGAAAGTTGTAGTAAAGTCTAGTTCAAGTCAATGTGCTGACAATCATCATCCCTTCACAAGGGACAATAACACCAGGGGAAGTTTGGGCAAAATGAAGGTAAGAATTTCTCAGCAACCAAAAGACTGACTAGCCAACTGTTCAGTATAAGTGCTATCTGTTCCTGTCACAAAGTCATCTCCCTCATTCCAACAAACAAAAGCTTACTTATCGTAACACAAAATTCAACTGGTTGGGACATTCATGGTCAGAAAAGACAGAGAGCCCAGTGTCTGCAGTCCTACCTCACTTTTCTCATTGCACTTCTGATTCCATTCTTTTCCTCAACAGCTGTTGGTCACTCAGGCTTCTCATGCATGATCATATTCCAGCAATCATGAGTATATTGCAACATCATCACTGTATTAGTCATTTATTATTATTGCTATGTTATATTAAGAGTCGCGTTAAGCAGCCAATCACAGGACAAGACTGACTGAAATAAAAATGTGCATAATCCTTCTGAAACAAAAACCTAGTTACTGAGCAAGCTGAAAAGAAGAGCAATTCTACCTCTCCAACTAGCCATTTTTGGGGATATTACTGCTGGCACAAGTGGCACAGTAACAGTATGTTAGTTAATAAAGTACGGCACTGAATAGTAATAAAACAAACAGTATGCAAAAATATTAACTACCATTCTGTCACCTTCTTGTATTCAGTACATGTACCCAAAGCTGGCTGGATGATCAGTGGACAGATCTTTGCGTCACAGGTATGTAACTTAGTAGTGACCTCTAGTCACTATTGCTGTAATGTGTTATGTGTCCTCCAATGTTATACAAAGTTTATGTACTTTCAAATGCTTTTGAGACAGCTACAGTAATTAGCATATCGTGTGGCAGACATTGCTTCAGAAAACTCTGTTTTTAATATAAATCTAATGGAGTTTGGATCACATCTTGTCTCTCAGTACTATTTATTTAGCTTCCTGATATGATATGATGTTAGAAATGGAGAAATATATGTCTTAACTTAAAATAAATATCTATAGCAGTTAAGAAATATACAAGAACAGAAAAGTCTCTGCATTTGCAAGCACATTCCTTAGCTTTGAATCCAGATGTTTGATATACTCCTTATACTGAGCGGAAAAGTCCGAAAGGACTCAATGTGCTGCATTCTTCCATATCTCTGTCAAAGCTGCAAATGTTTGCAAGGGCAAGCAAAATTACTAGTGAACAGTTAAAATAATTAAATGATGAAAACATAGTGAGAACATAAATATGAATGAAGTAAGAAGAGAACAATAAGAAGTCAATGCAGGATGACTTGTAAAACTGCCATAGTCCATTCCCTCTGGATGTATGGCTTGGATGTGGCTCTTCTCTCTAATTCCTACTATTAGGTTGCCATCAATACTACTACAAAATGGATGGAATTCAATTACAGGTTAGTAGGTCATTGTTTCCTGATATCCTCTGATTGCATCCACTATTATTAACAGGAAGGACTCCTGTCTAAAGTTATGCATCACCTTTCTTCTTAAAATTATTTTAGGGACCCTGCAAACTACCAGAGAGTCCATTCCAGTAATGGAACAGAGAACACTGACATTCCAAGGCAGCTGCACTAGACACTTTTCCAACAGTAGCTGCAAATGAAACAAAGAATAAAATGTGCATCCCAAGCTAAGTTTAATTTATATCCAATTAGACACTCTATATGTAAATTGCAGTTGGAATTGATTACTTTGATCCCCTTGTATATTACATGCTTGCTATAATTTGATAACAAACAAATAAGATGCTTTTACAATTCAACTATACTATAATTTAATTTATACTTTACTGTAGTAATCAGTTCACTGTTCTAGTCTAACCTAATCAGAAACACTAGGGAACAAAATTACTCAGAGTCAGGCTCTGGAGATTGCTTTTCTTCAGAGTCTCACAGGTTGAACAGGGTGAAACCTTCTTTGTTCGCTCTCTCGAATGCTTGGGCTCACTGTGCTCCCATACCCTACCCCCAATTCCCACTGACCCCTGCATACTCTACTTTTATGGGAGACAATCTCCTCACACTCCAACAACCTAACTACTAATAAAACTATTCTATTCTACTGCCTAAACTAACAACCTCTTTAACATCTCCCAAAACCTCACAGTACTTCCAGTAATTAACTCCCTCATTCTGCAGCCATGTTGCACCACAAATTTATTGAACTGAGAACATCTTTAGGACACCCCAACAGATTGCAGTACTTCCAAAAACTAACTCCCTCTATCTACTGCTCTGCCATACCACCATTTGCCTTACTTAATTACCACAGCTTCCCTGCTCTTACAGACCCACCCCTTTCTTCCTACAAGCAATACCCACCTTTCCCAAACAATACCACCTAAGTGCCTCTCTCTTGCACCATTACAGTCTCAGTCACCCCGCCTTCCTCTCTATTACCTTCCATCACATCATTGTCTTTATACAAATTCCTGCAAAACTACCCCTGTTAGCTACAGCTACTCTAAACTTTTACAACCAGCTCCTGTATAACTACAGTCTGCACTCTCGCTATACCTCCTCAGAACTCGCTCACAAATCCCACCACTACTACAATGTATCCCCCATCCTCTTCCCCATTATGACTTCCTCTTCTTCAAAAAGAAAAATCTCCAGTGTCACTCCTCCCTGTATAAAATAGGTAATCGATAATAGATAGGATTGCCACCTTTTAAGTGGGCCAAAGTGGGACATGGGTGTGTGGCCAAAATTAAACTGGCCACACCCTCTACCATGACATCATCACCAGAGTGATAAAGGAGATGCTCTTATGAGTACGATGTATGGCTGCTGGAGTGGCTAGCTGGTTGGTGGGAGTAGCAGCTGGATGGGTGGCTTGATGGATGGCTGAATGAATGGATGCATGGCTGGATGGATGGATGGCTGCATGAATGGATGGATGGCTAGCTGCATGAATGGCTGGGGGCTGGATGGATGGCTGGCTGGAGTGGCTAGCTGGTTGGTGGAAGTAGCTGCTGGATGGATGACTTAATGAATGGATGCCTGGCTGGATGGGTGACTGGCTGCATGAATGGATGGATGGACAGCTGGCTGGCTGGATGGATGGATGGAGGATGGCTGGCTGGCTGGCTGGATGGAGGATGGCGGGCTGGCTGGCTGGAGGAGGATGGCTGGCTGGCTGGAGGAGGATGGCTGACTGGATGGATGGATGGAGGAGGAGGATGGCTGGCTGGCTGGACGGATGGATGGATGGATGGATGGATGGATGGATGGATGGATGGATGGAGGAGGATGGCTGGCTGGCTGGTTGGAGGAGAAGCATGGCTGGCTGGCTGGCTGGAGGAGGATGGCTGGCTGGCTGGATGGCTGGAGGAGGAGAAGGATGGTTGACTGGCTGGCTGGCTGGCTGGATGGAGGAGGATGGCTGGCTGGCTGGATCACTTGTTATAAAAAAAAAAAATCTTGTTTTTGTTTTAGCGGTTGTAGAAGTAGATCTTTGCAGGGCTCTTCTTGCCCCAATCCCCACCCCTTTCATGGATTGCAGCCAATTGCTGCACAAATTAAAGCACCCGGATCTAACAGGCAGCAGCTTTGCCGGCACGTCTGGGTTGGTGATGTAACTGAATTACCATGAAAAAGCCGGAAGTAATTGTGACTTTTCCACGGCAATTCAGTGTGATCACAAAAACGGGACTATCTCTTCTCAAAAACTATTTCTATCTAAATTCATCCAACCTTACCAAGATAGAACAAGTTACCTTAACTAAACTCCTAGATGTTATTATTCAGGACAATGTAAAATCAGACCAGCATGTAAAACAGGTAGCAAAGGAAACTCACCAGAAACTCGGTACCCTATATACAGCAAGACTCTTCATGAAAGATAACGCCAGAATAAATATAGCCTTGCCTTTTCTCACAGCAACTCTCCTGTATGCATCACCAGTGCTAATTAACTGACAAGCAACTCAACTGCAACAAATGTTAAAATGTTGAACAAACTGGAAATATTTGCCACAAATCATCATTACTGGAGTCATCACTATCTGGCCCTTAAACAACTTAATTGGTTAGAACTGAAACACTATTTAGTCTCCTCCCAACTACACATCATACATAAACTGATATATGAACCCAGAAAATATCTTAGTTTAAGAAACATCCTCCAGCTCTGTACCCCAGGTAGATCCCTGTGCTCAGCTGACAAAATGTTACTGACTGTTAACAAATCCAGCAATGCTGCTGATGACTACCTATATTCCATCTACCAAGCAAAAGTATTAAATTCCCTACTACTGCTTGTCACATCAGCACAAAACAATAAAGAATTTAAACTCCTTTTAAAAGACCACCTAAAGACCCATGTACCTCCCCAGGTTAACCATTACTCTTAACTGCCTACCCATCTATCTCCACACATCAAGCCTTTGTTTTCACTCTGGTTTCTCTCAAATTATCAAGCCTTTTTCCACCCTGTTTCTCTATCCCTAACTACCCTTTATCTCATAATTCACATTTCAGTTTTGTTACCGCCATGACGTCATTACACATTTCACAGATTGCTCAATAACTCAACAAATATATAGTGATGTTGCACTTAAGCTCTGCTGTTTACCAAATACCTTTAAATATCTGTTAAAATCTTTTCCCAAATATTTATCAACTGACAGCCACTGTACTTACCAAATATATTTTTCTACTGCGTGTTAAATGTTTAGAACTGTTATGTGATTACCTGATTGTACTGGAGCTTTTCTCCCTGGGCCTAGTCTGAAAATAAATAAATAAATAAATAAATAATAAATAAATAAATAAGGAAAAGTGTGACTTACCCCCATCAGCGAAGGGAAAATGTACATACCAGCATTCAGAGGTACCTGCAATTTACCCCTGTCTGCCTCTTTATTGCTCTAAATATTTTAGGCAATTGTAGTAGCTGTTTTTGTATCCTATTACACAGAGTCTGTGTACTAAGAACATTGCCACAGTCAAAACTGCATGTACAGTGGGCTTACATTGCTTATCCATGCTTTTACTGATATAATTTCCCCCTGTGAGGGCTGCCTTCATGTTTTACTATTCTTGAACAATCAGTGATACATCACTGTAGTTGCACTACTCCCACTCTTCAGAGTTTGCCTTATTACTAGTTTACAGTGGTGTATCCTCATAGTTTCATAGTTTCATAGTCTGGTACTAGGCTATCTGCCCTGGGGCATTTATAAGCCTAGCCATAGTGATGTGGCTTTCGCCACCCCATGTAATGGTACAAAAGTGTACTGAATAGATTTAGAATACTGTGCCTCTCTCTAGTAGTGACACAGTGAAGACCCCCTTACATAATAGAATTAGTTTACTGTGCCTCTGTCTAGTTGTGACACAGAGAGGACCCCTGGGGTAAACCTACAATCTCCCATCCGCTCATCAAGATTTCTCTTGAATAGAGTCAGTGAGGGGCTCTGCCTAACATAAAATGGGATTCTGTTCCAGAGTATGGGAAGCCTCTGAGTTATGAATCTGTCCCTCCAGCATGTCCTATTCATATTTGTGCTGAGGTTCAAATCTTTAGCTCTCGTGGTTCTGATGGATTTGGATTTTTTGAGGTGGAGCATGTCCATCAATTCCTGATTGGACATGGCCTTGTACGTCAGGCACAGATCCCTTATGAGTAGGCGGTATGCCACTGAATAGAGTTGGAGTTTCTTTAGTCTGGCAGCATATGACATATGTTGGAGACCCTTGATCTTCTTGGTGAGGTACTTTTGGGGTCTCTCTAGCTGTTGCAAGTGCCGGGTGAGGTACATACCAAATGGGGCATTTTACTCAATCATGGGCCTGATAAGGAAGGAGTACAGGGGCACAATGACCTCCTTTGATCTGGATGTGAATCCCTTCATTTTAAGGTGGGCAAGGAAGAAAGTCTTTCTAACCACTTTGGCAACGTGGGTGTCAAATGAGAGGTCACTATTGACTTGGGGTCCCCAGGTCTCTGATTACTTTTTCTGTACTCAGTGGGTTACCGCCTATGTGATAATTTGTGGGCACTTTGTTTTTCCCAAAGGGGATGACTATACATTTTTTGGCATTTAGTCTAAGGCCATGACTCCGGCACCAGTTGTCCATTTCAGTGAGGCCTTTCTGTAGGATGTATGTGTCAGCTGGTGTATCGACTATGCCGCCTAGTTTGCAGTCATCTGCGAACTTTGTCAGCCACAACCCTCCCATGTTTGCTTTCACATCTGAGAAATAAATGCCGAACAAGAGGGGTCCCAGGACAGAGCCCTGTGGGACACCACTTGTCACTGGCTTTGAGTCTGACATGGCTCCAGCGATTTTGACTTTATGGGTTCTATCCTTTAGCCTGTTTGCCACCCATCTTGTGACATATGGATTTACATTTAAGCTGTTAAGCTTGTCTATGATGCCAGAGTGGGTTATTGTGTCGAAAGCTTTAGCCAAGTCCGGGTAGGCTGTATGGACTGCTTTGCCCTCGTCAATGGCTCTAGTGACTGTTTCGAAAAAGTCAACCAGGTTTAAAAGGCAGGATCTGCCTTTTACAAAGCCGAACTGGGTGGGATTAAGTGTCTGCAAGTCCCCAATGTCTCTGTTTATTAGTTCCATAATGATTCTTTCCATAGCTTTGCAGACCAGGCTGGTTAAGCTTATGGGGCGGTAGTTACCAGGGTCAGTAGAGGTGCCTCCTTTGTGGAGTGGGACTACTGTTGCTGTACGCCAGTTTTCAGGTACATATCTTGTAGTAAGGCTAAGGTTAAATAGCATTTTTATGTTCCGGTTTAGCTCCTCTTGGAGTTCATGTAGCACGCAACCCGGAATACCGTCGGGTCCCATTGATGCTGTGTTTTTAGCTTTGCTGAGGGCGGTTCTCACCTGGACATCTGAGATGACAGGGAGGTTACAGTCAGCTGGGATAAGTATTTCTTCTTTTGGGGGTGAGGGAGGGGAGAAATTTGCACTGAACCTGTCTGCCAGAATGTTGGCAATATCTGTGGGTTCAGTGTATTTTTTGTCATTGTGAACTAACTCTGGACATATCTGAGGGTTTCTGCCCAGGTTTCTAACATAGCTGAAGAAGGCCTTGTGGTTATCTTTAGTGTCCATAGCGATTTTTCTCTCAAAGTTGGCCTTGGATGTTTTTATGAGAGAACGTAGCTTTCTACTAGTGCTGATCAGAGATGCCTTCTCTTTATGGGATTCTGCTCTGTCGTGCAGTAGCTTCCTTCTTTTGTTATACAATTTGTTTATGGCTGGGGTCCACCAGACAGGACGCCTGCCCTTGGTGGAGAGGGTCTTGATTTTATTTGGGATCGCATGATCCATGCATTCTTGGAGATGTCCGTAGAACATATACACATAAACAAACAACTTTCGACCAATTTTCGATTAAATGAAACTTTAAGTGCAAATAATATATAATGCAACAAACAGTTAAAAAAACAGTTTAAGCTTGTTCAAGGTAAGCAAGAGAAGGTATTTCAGGTAAAAAACAGAAAATAATACTTAAATCAGGAAAGTAGTCACTTTTCTCAGTTCTTTGCTGCTAGGACCACTCTGCAGGACCACGAGGAGCTGTTGCTGAGTGTATATGTTTAGTTTCTTTCTTTCAACAGCAACAGAACTGTCTCAGGCCATTTGTTTACACTTGGTCTGTGTGTGCAGAATCACTGGGTTTGAGAAAGCTCAGACTGATTGCTGTGGCCCACTATGCTCCCCCCTACCCCCAATTTTCCAGCCCCCCAATCTACACATTTAATCTCACTGCTCTCATCCCACATTTAATGACATCCTAAACTTGCTTAAAGTTGCAGCTGCTTATCAAGACAATTTCCACACATTAACCCACCCCATACCATCCATCACAACAGTATTACTATTCTCTTCCCTAAACATTCATTCACCCACTTAGTGTCGACTCTTTTAATACAGCATCCACCACAGTACTTCTGATATTGCTTTTCTCACTCATTCACGTTGTGACCGACCAGTAAATATCCACTGTTCCTTCCCTTTGCACTACTGCACTTCTTTTCCTAGTAATCTAAAATCTCACATTTACTTTTACCAACACACCTAACAGCTCCTTTAAACAATCTTATTTCATCAAATTAATTTGAACTCCTGACTTCAAACTAATCCTTCCCTTTTCTACCCTACCACCTTATACTTATTCATGCTCAGTACTACAAATTCTTGTCTTGAATTCTCAATTCTTTATATCTCACTCTTGATCAACTAATTTACTGCTTTCTAAGGTTCTCATCTTTGTCCATCTCACTTTTTATCAAACACACTCACTACTCTTAGCACTCTAAACATTGCCTAACATCACTCTAACTCTTACAGATCCTTGTGTTTAACTTTATCACTTCTTTGCCTCTCCATCTCATGACAAAATTGTAACTTCTTTGGCTCATCATCTCATCACAAGTAAATATACTATTCATTAGCTTAACTACTTTATTTCTTCCACTACTTTCTTTACTCACAGACTATCAAATTATTCTTAAATCCAAAATTGCTTCATCTACCATAAGCCTCCATTAAAACCATTCTTTCCAAAATTCTTCACCATAAATTTCTCCACATCTATTTACCTACTCTTTACTTTAAATACAAAATGTTTACCTCTCCTTAGTACTACACCACAACAAAATAGGTACAGGTGTAACACTTTGCAAGGTAAAGCACATTCTCACTCTTACAGCTGAATAGAGTGCTTTGGCAAGACATGTCTGTTTTTGTGTTGGCTTTATTAGATTAAAATTTCTTGTGTTGGAACAGATTGTTACAGGTGCCTACTGTGGTGACTGCCAGAATTGGTAATTGCAAAGAGATATGTATGGAGCTACCTCAACCCAACAAAATTACGTTTCAGTGAAATGTAGTTAAGCGAGCTCTATTTCCTGAAAGTGCATTTTTGCCAAAATGCACTTTCACGAAAAGGCACCTTAGTGAACAGCAACAGGGGCTGTTGCTTAGTTCGCAGCACAGTGGGAATAAGGGGATATTCCTTTTTCCCCAATGTAGTGCGATCTCAGAGTGAGAATATAAAAGTAGCGGGGGTGTGGGGTGCAGGTGGGCCTGCCCCTCTTCATAAATATGGTTAGTGTTGTGTTTTTTTTTTCGTTTAATTTGTTTTTCACGAAAGTGCATTTCAACAAAAGTGCACTTTCGCGAAAAACAGCTCACCTTTTTACGTTTCGTTGAAATGTAATTTCAGTGGGTCAAAGTAGATCCAGATGTACTGGCAGCATCTCCTGGTTTAAATAAAAACGTGTCTATTCTGAGTGAATTGAAGCTAAGAGCTTCCAAATTGTACATTTTTTTCTGTGTTTAGAGTCAATTGTATCTTTAAATGCTTTTTTTTATATATACATTTTTTACAGCCTTTCTTTAGTGGTTGTATCTGGGGTTATGTAATGATGTAATTTCCTATAAGAATGGTTCCTTTTTCTGTATGGCATAGTTCTGGAGAAGTCATAAAGATGAAAGCACTTAACTGTGTTGTTTTAACCTAATAAATACTCCAGTAGTTGGATCATGGCTTCCTGGTTATTTATTCATTACCTGGTTTCCTTAATGTACCAGTTTCAGGGCTTTCATGGAATTCTTAGTTTACTTACAAAAAAAAAACAAGTCAACCTTGATACATTGAACCTTCACTGTTAGCATAGCTGCCCTCATTAATGAATCTTTTCCTGACTCCCATGGCACTTGTCTATTCCCATCCACTAATCATACCTCTCAACCTCAAAGCAAAAAAAATCTGGAAAAGCCATAAATAATGGAGAGGGGCTCTAAACTAGGGACAATTTTTAAATATTGCTCTTCCAAATGTAGAAAGTTAATAGAGTAACAGGTT
This sequence comes from Protopterus annectens, assembly GCF_019279795.1. NCBI lineage: Eukaryota > Metazoa > Chordata > Ceratodontiformes > Protopteridae > Protopterus > Protopterus annectens. The sequence goes on along the minus strand of NC_056732.1, from coordinate 1,256,385,422 downwards.
TTACATTAGCACAAATGTTCTTTAGGATATGAACTCTGAAAGTCAATGTCTATCTGTATTTTCTGACTTCACTTATATTGCTTTTGCTTAGCTACCAGTATAGGTTTTATACTAACCAAATTATTATTACAAGCAATATAAGTGACAGCCTTATACATACATGAAAAATGTTAATGAATTTCCATTAAAGTTATATTCCAAAACATACTGTATCTTTAAGTATTATATACTATAATGTTGAACGACTGACTTTATGTTTAATTGAAATTGGTTTTTCATTGGATGGTTGTGTCATGTGTTTTATTGAACTGGTTATTTAAACTATGTTTAAAATGGTTTAAGCATAGTGATGAAGGGTGTTACCCGAAAGCTTTATCTTGTATTCGGTGAATAAACTAATTATTTGAGAGCATCTTAACTGTTTTGTTTCATTTGAGTGAATAGTTTCAAAGTTCAACAGTAAGGCTTTTCTGCAGTTGGTGTGTATCTTGTGAATTTTCTATTTCCCATCCACTCATCAATATTTCTCTTGAAGAGGGCCATTGAGGTGTTCTGTTTGACATGTATAGGAAGTCTATTCCATAGTATGGGCAGTCTCTGGGTTATGAACCTGTCCCTCCAGCACGTTCTGTTGGTTGTGGTAATAGGGTTGGGTCTCTGGACCGTGTGGTGCAGAGAGACTGGGATTTATTTAGATCTAGCATGTCTAACAGAGCTGTTCAGACATGGCTTTATAAGTCAAGCAGAGATTACCTCTAAGTAGGTGATATGAGACAGAGAATAGTTGGAGTTTTTTTCAGTCTGTCCATATAGGACATGTGTGTAAGACCTAGTATCCTCTTTATGAGGTATTTATGCGGCTTCTCCAGTTATTGCAGGTGTCTAGTGAGGTACATGCCAAATTGGGCATTGTACTCAATGATTGGCCTAATGAAGGAAGAGTAGAAAGAGACAATGACCTCTTTCTTCCTGGATGCAAAACCCTTAGTAATGAGATGTGCCACATAGAAGGACTTTTTGACCACAGTGGCAGTGTGGTGGTCAAAAGAGAGGTTGCTGTCAACCTTGTGTTCCCAGATCTCTTATAACACCTTCTGTGTTCAGTGGACTACCATTGATGTGGTAGTTCATGGGAACTGGGTTTTTCCCAAAGGGGATGGCGACGCATTTTTTGGCATTGAGCTTAAGGCCATGATTCTGACACCAGTTGTTGGTCTCAGTGAGGCCTTTCTCTATGATGTCAACATCACTTGGGGAGTTAATAATTGCACCCAACTTGCAATTGTCTGCGAACTTTGTCAGCCAGAGTCCCTTCATGTTGGACTGGACTTCTGAGAAGAAGATACCAAACAGGAGAGGACCCAGGACCGATCCCTGTGGGACTCCATTCATGACTGGTCAGCAGTCTGACTTGGAGTCAGCTACTTTCACACTGTGGGTTCTATCTGTGAGCTAGTTTGCAATCCACCTAGTGCTATAGGGGTTGATACCTAGCTTAGTGAGTTTTTCTATGATTCCTGAGTGGGGAATGGTATCAAAGTCCTTGGCCAGATCAAGGTAGGCTGTATGAACCACCTTGCCTTTAATTGTACCTTGCCTTTAAAGGTATGCCATTAATAGCCCCACCCTCACACCAAAACCTTCATAAAAAATGATTATCTAAACATAAACCCTGCTCACCTTCTGCAGATAATCTTCCTGTAGAATACCTCAAAATTACTGCTAATGCTATTGTATATCTAGTCTCCATCCTTATAAACAGGTTACTACAGGAATCCTCTATTCCTGCCATCTGGAAAAAAATGCCCTATCATCCCTCGCTACAAAGGTGGCACTTCTACAGAGATATCTAATTTCAGACCCATTGCCATGTCCCCTTCTCAAAAATATTGGAAAAATGTGTCCATAACAACTACCCCAGCATCTCTTAAAGCAACAATTACTATCTGGTACGCAACATGGTTCTAGATCTGCTCATAGTATGACAACTGCCCTCTTAATTTGTACAGATAACATAAATAAAGCTATGGATTGAGGTGAACTCATATTCTCCTTATTCCCAAACTTATCAAAAGCTTTCAACACTGGGTCTCATAAAAAAAAAAAAACTCCTTCTACCACCACTGTCCATAGTGGGTATGTCACAGCCTACTCTTCAGTGATTTAAAAATTACTTGTCAGAATGCTATCAGGCAGTTAAGTGGAATTCTACCATTTCCCCTTACCTACCCATCATTACAGGTGTACCACAAGGCTCTGGCCTTAGTTCTCTTCTATTTAATATATTGATAAACAATCTTCATGCTTCTATACAACAAGCATCCCTTGTACAATATGCAGGTGATTCCACCCTTATTTGCCTCTCAGACAACCTAGAAAATTTAAAAAGAAAATTACACAATCCTCCTTTAACTCCACTGAAAACTGACTTTGTAACTGCCAACGCCTTCTTAATCCAAAGAAAAACAAGCTCCTTTTATTTTTCCCCTAAAAACATACCCATGATAAAAATCTTTTTAAAATCACATTCCTAAACAATTAATCAATTGAAGTAGTGCCCATTACAAAAATGCTAGGGATTACAATAGATGACAAACTCAAATAAAACTTCCACATAAATAATATATAGAAAAGACTCACAAAAACTAGAAATGCTATGTCATAGAGCCAAAAAACTCTTACTGCATCTGCCAGAGTGACTCTTGCCACTACATACCTACCCCCCTCTCCCATCTTAACTAATGAGGTAGCTAGATTTGCAGCATAGAATAGAAGGCATCTCTGTTCTGTTTAAAAAACTCTAAATTGACTAGAATTCTCTCACCAACTAAGTTATACCCAGCTTCTCATATCACACAAAATTATATTAAATCCCACATGCAGCTCAGCTATAAGTATAATTTTTTGTCACTACTTCCGAAATCATAACTTTCGATCTTCTGGCAAAAATCTAGTTGACATCTATAAGCCTTACAAAAATTGAGGTCAAAGTCTGTGCTCACACCATTTATCAAAAGTCTGGAATACAATCCCTGAACCAATCAGGGTAATGCATAACATTCATTAATTTAAGCTGCAACTAAAAGAATTCCTCTCTGATCACCAGCATTGTACTTGCTGCCCTCCTGGCTACAATTTCAACTCTTTTTCCTCTAATACCTCTACACATTCTATATCCCCTTAGCCTTGCCTTTATTTCTGTTACCGTTATTTCCTTTACACTTAATCTTGCTTTTACTCATTGCTGATCCTGCCTTCCATATCTGTTCCACTTACTACCCTCACAAATACTTTTTGCTAACTCGCTCCTGCCTTCCTCCCCCCTCTTTCTTACCACTTTTTGAATGTTTCACTCTGGCATTTGCTTTATGAGTGAGTAATAAACTCTCACACTTACAACATGTAAATATGTTTTAATGCTACATGATATTGTTATTTATCTCATTTTGATGATGGTATTTGTGTATATTAATACAACCACTACATGACATATTTGTATTGATATCTGCATTAACCTATGTATTTACATTGTGTTGTAATACGATAACATTTTTTTCCTATGTATATGTATTTTCTGTTATTTTATTTGTGGAGCTTTTCTCCCTAGGCCGCCATTAAAAACTGATAAAATTATCCAGTCTGACTTTCCAGGAAACAAATGTCAATAAATAATAACAAAATATATCATAAAAATAATCGATATGAAAAAGAGAGCAACGAATCAATGTGCTGTAACAAAGAATGGATATAAGATGCTGGCCAGCGTAAACATACTGTCATTGAAGTAAATGCTTGCTAGAAATGACAAACGTCATTGTCTAGCTCTTACTCAAGTTTGCAGAATCTTTGCTAGAAAATAGCATTTTGAAAAATATGGAAAAGCAAAAACAAGGGTTTTGAAAAGAATGTTCATGTTCTTGAAATGAAACATGAGCATTAACTATTTTGTGTAATATCAAAGTGAAAAGACTTGATATTATGAAGGTTGAAAATCATCAGAGGAAGTAAAGGCAGGTCTTTAAACCAGATCTTTGTGGAAAAGAAATACCAAGAATTATGGACAGAATGTGGAATATTAAATTAGATATTGATATGCAGTAAACTGTCTCCTTAGAAGATGTTATTAAATCTTTGGAGCTAACAATACTGAATAAAAATTATGTGCACATTGGTAATGCATTCTAGTTAGCAGGTCACTGTATTTGGTTATTAGTTCAGAAACAGCTGTGATTCAGAACAAAAATAAAAGTGCAGTCATCCTTTTCATATATTTGCACTTAAGGCAGTTTTCTATATCTTTAGATTGTAAGAAACTAGAAATTCTAAAACAAATTCATAACGTGAAAACAAGTATTTATTGTGCTGAAAATCAGTCACAGAGGCAATGTGTACAGAATCACACACAGGCCATAACTATGATATACTGTGCAAATATAATGATTTATTTATAGGCTTATCAACCTTCCTCAGCCAATATCGAATGCATGTAAAATCTGATGTTGTGCCAGTAATACAAGGTCCCTGGAAGTTACCTATAACACTCAGAAGTAAATTTGCAGAAGAACTAAAGGGCATTAAAAACCTAGGTATTATGAAGAAAAGTCAGAATTGGTGCATAGTATGATCACTGTTGTGAAGAAGACAAGATTGGTGGGGGTCTAAAGCTCACTATCATTGCATGAGTTGCATATTTGTCTTGCTCTGACTCAAGAAACTACACTAAGTTCAATTTTTCAGCTTTCCATGCTTGCCGATTGCATACTTACAGGGGATTTCCTGGTTTCCAAAAGTGCATTCACTTTTCCTCCACCTTACACTGGAAGAATGGCAAGCCTATTGGACCACTCCTGTCTTTTCGGTGCTCAGTCCGTGAATATGTCCTTACCAGGCAACATTAGCATGGATGTAAAGCTGAATAAGTAAACAGACTTGGTAGCTCAGATTCTGCCTGATACTACAGATATTAAAGAGCAAAGTCTACATTTAAAATTTGTGTTGGGGGGTCTGTATTCAAAAAAGTGACGTTTTTGGAATCTGACGTCAACATTCAAGCCAATTGTATTCAGGAGTGCTTGACATCCCTCAGCTGGCATGAGCAAGCATAGGGACAGCTTCATGACTGCATGGTTGTGCTGAATGATCATAGAAGGAGGAATATCCTAGGTCTTGTGACACTGAAAGAAAGCATGGACAAAGGCCAGATCGAGTACTAGGTGGCCTAGGCAGCCTGTTGCTTGCTGGGGGAAAACCAGCAATGATAGATTAATTGAAAAACATTTTTTTTTGCTCAGGGTAATGAAGCTTTAAGAACTAAAAATAAACTTACTCACATCTTGTAGCTTTTAGCCAATGAAACAGGAGCAATTATTTATGTGAGATTTAAATTTCACAGGGGCAGTGTAGTGTTGATATTTTTACTTTGCGTGTACAAACAGGCATATAAACACCATACCAGAGAGGGAATTCACTTTACTATAGTCACAGTAGATCTTCCTGTAGGTACAAGCAACAGGAGATAGTATTTTAATTTTAAGAATGAAAGCTGTATGTATTCAATGCCCTAGTTAGAGACAGCAATTTAGTAAAATATTTTGCTTAGGCTCAAATCCTGTACCTTGACTAGAGGAGGCAAAATCATTAATCCTATACACCAGCTGTCACACCTTTATGTCGACACCTTGCAAGGATGTAAGACCCCACCCCACCTCCCCAAAAAACACAAAAAACGTTATTCTATATCCAGGATTATTTCTGAGTTTTGTATGACTTGTTGGTTGTTGACCAAAAGCTGCTGCAAACATTTATACTGCCTTTAATTGTCTTGCTTTACTCGTTGCATTAAAAAAATAATTATTTAATTAATAGGCCTGGACCTTGTAATATAGTCTAACCGTGTTGCACTTTAGTAATCTACTTTTTGCAGTACCTTCTTTACAGCTTCCAGCAGCTACAGAGGGGTTGACATTTATGAGGTCATATACCCTGCATTATCTGCAGTGATGATCAGACAGTCTGCTATTCAGAATCCATTCTATAGTCATTGTTCCATACTACTCTGATACAGTCTTTGTTGAAAGAATTTCTACATTTAATTGTAAAAGACTTCTGCATTTAGATAAAAGCTGTTATTCTGGCAGTGAGTGCAGAAGACTAAGGCTCCAGGTTGTTAATGTGCTGCTTTCTATGGCAAGGGTGCAGGGTTTGAATCTTTCCCTTTCATTTACCTACTGTGTGACACTGAGCAAGTTACTTAACAAGACAGTACTTTGGAGCAACTGAGAATGTAGGCTTGGCTCCTTAATGGTCTCTGGATTGTACATCTAGTAACAGTGAACCTGCTCTCATTGCTGCCAGCCATCTCCTATTGCACAGTTGATGTAGATCAGGAAATGCGATCTCAATATCACTAGCATATCATTTTTAATGCAACAAAAGTAATTTATTCTTCAGGAGCAGCAGGCACTGCATTTGTAGATGAAGCAGTGAAATGCAAAGTTGTTTGCCATTACCTAGCCTAGCTCCCCATTGACCATGATCTGGGTCTGCATGTAACCTGTGAATGTGGTGGAGTTTCTGAACTCTTAGCTACCAGAGGCATTCCATATTTCACCAGCTATTCCCATAACAATCAGAAAAGCCCATTGTTCTCTCAGTCCCAGGGGTCATACGGATGATCACCATAAATACATTTTAAACTTTTAAATGAAATGGACATAAATGGCTGCTGGTTTGTACAAAATAGGGTTGACACTTTCTATGCTGTGTGCAGAAAGTTTATCTAATTCAGGACTTGTCAGTGGAAACTTCCAAACTTTGTGTCAGTAGTAAGTTGACTCTGCAACCAAAACTGTATTTCTACAAAACTGAGTTACCCTCCTGTCCTGCACATTAAATGGAATAATGAATAGCAGTCATTTACTTCCTCTGAAACTGCTTTAGTCTTGTAACTAGCCAATTTATCAGAAAACACTGTTGATAAAGACTCTACAAGAATATTGAGATTGATTTTACCTCTGGTTACCTGATGCCCAAGCATCTGAAAATGGAATATCTTGGGGGAGTTGGCATCCCCCTCTAACAGCTCCTCCATCTTGTCCTCATGCAATCAAGACGTTACCAGTAGATACCATTCAGAATCATACAAAAGTTGTATTCATGCAGCAAAATACAGTAGTTACACTACTGGTCAACAGATGCACTGAATAGATACGATCATGTAGGAATAAAACCGTTATCAATATTGCATGAATATAAGAAATGTCATGTATATTTCTAAGGTAAATACAATCAGTTGTAAAACAGACCACAAACTATCTCAAAGGATATTCAAAAGTGATTGTACAAAGCAGTCATGAGACTTCAGAGGATGTTAAGTAATGTACGACAGTTTGAAATGAAAGTGAAATATGTGCCAGACAGATACATTATGGGAGAAGCATGAACAGTGGCTAAGAGACTTAATGGCAATTTTTTCAGTAGTACCACAGTTACTAATGAGACTAAATAGTAAAAGAATTTAAGAGGTGTACATTTCATTTAACCTAGAAAGCAGACCCTGGCCTATAAAGTTCAAGATTATCCATGATGAAGGGAGGACTTTGATTTGGTCCAGCACAAAGAAGCCATGTATTTTATGTGTATGCACTTCATATGTGTAGAAACCAAGTTCCCAGAAATAATTAGACTGACATGCATTGCATATACATGTAAGCAACAAAGTATATTTTTTAGGTCGGGGATACCTAATGGTTTCATATCTGACAATGGTCCACAAAACATATGTCTGAATTTAGAATATTGGCGTGTGAGTGCTAATTCTGATATGCAATAGCATTTCCACACTAGTGTCAGTCATACAGACAAATGGAGAGATTAATCCCAGCAATGAAGCAATTCATGAAAAGGGAGCTGTGGCAAAAGCTAGGAGGCTCGTCACCATTTAGCACTGCATATAGGAATACTCTTCTGTACGAACACAGTCGCACACCTCTCAGTTTCTGATGAGCAGAATGCTAAGAATCACCTCATTCAGCTGTTTTTGCTGGTAGCCGAATTAAAAACAAATTAAAGTAAACAGTGTTTTGGAATGAAATCCACAGAGACACAAATTTTGCTATGACAGAAACCACAAAAGATTACCAACTCACAGGCTGGAGACAAACTAGGAAGCCAAAAGCTGTGTGAAAATCTGTAAACTGAAGCCAAAGCAGTTGCTAAAGCAGCTGTACCCAAAACCCATATAGTTAGTGGGGAAAATAGTAAGTTGTACAGAGGAAGTTGTAGAATTTTATAAAAGACAAATACATCAGAGCTGAACTTAAAAAGCAATACAAAACCAGAAGTGTTAAAATCAATACTTGTACAAGGAAATACAAGTAAAAAAATGGTGCTAGTCAAAAGCTGCAGAGAGAGACAGAGAGAGATAGAAGTCTGTCTTCTAAAATAAATAAGGTGTGTCTCAAAAGAAAGATCAGTTTCCCAATATATCTAGTTTTGTTTAATTTTCCAGCTATGTCAATCCATTGAGTGACCCTGAATGATGCAGAGACTGTTGTAGAGTTAAGCACTATTCAAAGGACTGAAGTTGCATTTCTTAAAATATATATGTGTATACTGTATATATATATATATATATATATATATATATATATATATATATATATATATATATATATATATATATATATATATATATATATATATATATATGCATATATATATATATATATATATATATATATATATATATATACATATATATATGGGCCTACTTCATATGACCTAAACTTCATTTGACTGAAATTCATTTGACTGAGACCAAAACACTGGAAGTTCAAAACACTGAAAACTCATTTGACTGAAACTCATAACACTGACACATTAAAGTAAAAGGTATATGCCCTTTTCCCCACTGTAGTACGATCCTGGAGTTAGTATATATAGTTGGGAGGGTGTGGGGGGGTACAGTCCCCACATACTTTATACATTTTAAACCATACACATGGATATTTATAACTAAAATGAGTAACTCTTTGCAGAAAACAATATTTACCTAAACTATGTGGGGGCTTTGCCCCCCACACCCCCCCTAACTATATATAGCAACTCCAGGATCACACTAAAGTGGGGAAAAGGGCATATACCTTTTACTTTAATTTGTCAGTGTTATGAGTTTCAGTCAAATGAGTTTTCAGTCTTTTGAACTTCCAGTGTTTTGGTCTCAGTCAATTGAATTTCAGTCAAATTAAATTTATGTCATATGAAGTAGACCCATATATATATACACACACATATGTATATATATATATATATATATATATATATATATATATATATATATATATATATATATATATATATATATAAATTTGCAAATGCACACAAACTCACATACATATTAAGTAGGGACTTTGTAATCATGTGCACCTCAGCTCAGTTTTGAAAACTAAACCTATATATAGCTTTCCAGTTTAAATTATGAAGTTTAGTTTTATTGAGGGATGGTGAATTAATTTTATTTATTTATTTAGTTAGTTCGTTATTTTTATTGACTGGGTTATATCCCACTAAGTGTAGGCTATCTTCTACAGAGACCTTCAATTTTACTGATTTGTGGATTTTTACTTCATTTGCAGGGCACTGTGTGTTTCGTTTCAGTACTCATAATAATGTAATAATGTAGTAGGGTTGTGCAGTATTTACCTACAAGCACTGGAGTTAGACTGTGAGGACAAAGCAATTGGATAAATAATGCATGTCTCAAATCCCCCATAGTTAATTACATCTAATAAACCTTGGACTACAATTTTCTTTTCTTTCTAATTTTTTGGTCACATTCTGTATATTTCAAGAATTGAACATATTACAAGATAATCCAGTTCACCAATGTCTAAAAACTGAAAATACACCTTTTATATATAGTGCATCTTCCAATAATATTTTCTTTATTTACTCCATCCTTCACTGTTGTTGTGTCTTTCAGCTTTACTGAAGAAAATACTGCCTAGAGCAGATGTATTGAAAGTCAGTGATATCAGGCTTATAAGAAACTGTTATTTGTATTTGGTGTATTTATTTTAGAGCAGCATGTAATGTCTGGCAGCACCAGACATATGCTAAGTATTTACATCAGCCTACAGTATTTTGCATATTCCATTTAAAGGCAGTATGGCAACCTGTTTTGTGTAAAGCCTTTTGCATGTGTATGCATGTGTATATAGGGAGGTGATTTCTGGCAGAGGTATTGTTTTTTTTTTTTTTTTTTTTTGTCTAGTTGATTTGCTCTTTACCAGAACTATACTGCATGCTCTTGAAATGGCTTCTGTATCAGGCTCTCACTATAATGGAGAAAAGTGTGAGAGTGGACAACATGCTCATCTGTGAAACACAATCCATTAAAGAAAAGCACTTGCTGAAATAATTGAGGTACTTCCCTTAAAGTTTTTCTCATTAGAAGAAGCCATATTTGATTATGTGAAAATTTAGTAATATAATATATTTATTAATGGTCAGTGAGATTTTCCTTCTCAAACACATTTCGGCCATGACTAGGGCCATAAAGGCCAAAATAATACAACAAATGTAGGAACAATTTAGTGCTGCCAATTAACTAGCATGCTTTTTAGGATGTGGGATGAAAGTTAAGAGTTTTGATAAACCAGTTCGTGCAAAGGGTGTCATGACAGGAGGTTTAATAAATAACCCACAGAGACGAGATGTAATTGAAACCAAAACTCCACGAGTTCTGTATTGCAGACTACACTTTCTGAAAATTTCTGTGTATGACCTAACATTTTAGTCACTGTAGTTGATTATTAACATTTAAAGGTATATACCCTATAGCTAATGTCTTTTATTAATAGTTGCGAAATGTATTTACTTATCTATCAGCAGTATTCATTACATAGCAATGATCATTGTAAGTTAATACTAACACTAATGCGGTCACATCTCAAGTAAACTTTTAAACTTATAACATATATATATATATATATATATATATATATATATATATATATATATATATTTATATGGGTCTACTTCATATGACCTAAATTTCATTTGACTGAAATTCATTTGACTGAGGCCAAAACACTGGAAGTTCAAAAGATTGAAAACTCATTTGACTGAAACTCATAACACTGACAAATTAATGTAAAAGGTATATGCCCTTTCCCCCACTGTAGTGCAATCCTGGAGTTAGTATATATAGTTAGGGGGGTGTGGGGGGCAAAGTCCCCACATAGTTTAGGTAAATATTGTTTTCTGCAAAGAGTTATTAATTTTAGTTATAAATATCCATGAGTATGGTTTAAAATGTATAAAATATGTGGGGGGCTGTGCCCCCCACACCCCCCAACTATATATACTAACTCCAGGATCGCACTACAGTGGGGAAAAGGGCATATACCTTTTACTTTACTGTGCCAATGTTATGAGTTTCAGTCAAATGAGCTTTCAGTCTTTTGAACTTCCAATGTTTTGGTCTCAGACAAATGAATTTCAATCAAATGAAATTTAGGTCATATGAAGTAGACCCATATATATATATATATGTATATATATATATATATATATATATATATATATATATATATATATATATATATATATATATATATATAAGCTAATTAGTACTGAGACCTAATGACAAGACTTGCATTTGTAATGAAAGTTTCAAGTTTGTGTGTGTGTGTATTCGTGGATTAGAGTTAGAGCAAGAGCGTGTGAAGGAGGCAGGTGTGTTTGAATTCTGTGTGTGGGTGTGTGTGTGTGTGTGTGTGTGTGTGTGTGTGTGTGTGTGTGTGTGTGTGTGTGTGTGTGTGTGTGTGTGTGTGTGTGCGCGTGCGCGTGCGTGCGTGCATGCGCGCGTGTGCATCTTGTTTAATAGTACTTTTAGGGAATGGATGTTTAGTTTCCTAATGTGTCGCTTTTCTGATTGGGGTCAGAGCTGGGGTTGGGTTAGTGTTAACACACATGACAATAGTGGGAGTTAGTCAGCAGATACCAGAAACAATTGTTGTAAAAGCTTTTGTTGGATGCTATGAGATGCCATGGTTCAGGTTATTAACAGAAATATTGATCTGACATATTTTCATTATTTCACTTGAAATCATAGCACAGTATCTCACTTACTATCCCATTTGAGTCACAGACATTCTTGAACTGAGTTCTGACTGAGCCTGTGAAATGCTGTCCTGCAATACTTCCAGGTAGCCACTGAAGAGCTATTTAAATAAATATGATATTTATGCACAGATGCATGACCACCTGTTTACTATTACTAAGCCTTTCTCGGTCTGAATCACAAGCACCTCCATATATTAGCAGGTAGTAATGGCCTAACATCAGAAGTAACTCTCACTTTCGTGATACCGTACTGCTAATGTATGCTATTCTGCCTCTTCAGCTGACACTTACTACTATTTATTTTCCTGTATCATGTCCTTCCAGGCCATTCTCATCTTTCTAATAATTATCATGTCTCTGTGTCCATGTCCTTGATTTTCACTCCTGCTCGTTACTCCTCCTTATCTCATTCTATTACTCTGTCTGTTTTGGCAGGAGAGTACTTTATTATGTCTCAACTCCATATTTTATTAAAATGTAGTAATATTCTAAATAACTATATATTAGTTTACCTGACACAGACTATCCACTTCTGCAAAGTGTCTTACTGCTTGCAGCACATATTGTATTTTTGATCAATATTTCCCATAGCAATATTCTGTAAATCTATTTTAAGCTGTTGTGGGGTCTTTCTAACCCCTTGTATATGAGATACACCCCCAAACTATTGTGCTTTATCTGTTGTGGGACTTTTATCCCCTTATATATAATTACTTATCAGCTATTGTTTAAAATGCTTTTGAATTTGTTGTGGATCATTTCTCCCCAACGCGTAGTAAAATATTTAATCTGTTGTGGGGCTTTTCTCCCCTTGTATATAATTACGCATCAGCTATTGTTTAAATCCATTGTGGAACTTTTATCCCCAGGCCTCCATTAAAAATAGGCCACTGTCTCAGTTGTACTTTCCTAATTACCACAGGACAAACAGAAATAAATAAATAAATATAGATAAATGCAGGTGTGCTTTCTTTATTGTTAAATTATAAATGACTGCAGTGGGGGTGATAGCTGTTAATTACAATGAAAAGATTTTCAGTATGATATGTTTTCTTTGGGTCTACTTTGTTTTGTTGAATCTCATTTCACTGTATTTCATTTCACCCGACCACATCGCTGAAAACTCAAATTACTGAAAACTCATTTCACAGAATCTCATTTCACTAAACTGAAATTAGTATATATGGAACTGTGTAGAGTACTGTAAGGCAAGTAAAAGGTATATGCCCTTTTCTGCACTGTTGTGTGATCCTGGAGTTAGTATATATAGTTAGGGGGGTGGGAGGCACAGGGGGTGTAGCCCTCCACCTTGTTTGTTTTATAATGTGTTTTACCAAAAACTTCACAACAGTACATTTTAAACAATAGACATGCATAGTTACAACACCAGTGACTAACTCTCTCCAGAAGACAATATGTACTCAATATAAGTGGGGGCTAAGCCCCCCCACATCCACCAATGTGGGGGCCTTTGCACCCCCACCTAACTATATATACTAACTCCAGGATCACACTACAGTGGGGAAAAGGGCATATACCTTACCTTTTACTTGCCTTACAGTACTCTGCACAGTACCATATATACTAACTACAGTTCAGTGAAATGAGATTCACTGAAATGAGCTTTCAGTTATTTGTGTTTTCAGCGATGTGGTCGGGGTAAAATGAAATTCAGTGAAATGAGATTCAATGAAACAAAGTAGGCCCATTTTCTTTAGGTATCATGAAGCACCATATATACTCCTGGTTCTGGTTCAGTATATTAATAGAATTATTAATGTGGCATGTGTTCAGAATGTATCTAACGTAAGCTATACAATGTATTATTTGAGGTCTTCTGTTTTATGAGCACTTACAGTTTTGTGACTATAACAAGTGTCAAATGTATAGCTTTCTGTCTGGTCATAAAGTGTTAAATCCATGTATAATGTATAATGTCCAGACTATCACAGTCTCCAGGAAATAACATTAGCACGTTATCTATAATTATTATATTGTGTTATTGTATTACCCTGCATTCGGCTCTAGACATTGCAGTTTACTTATATTTGTTTATCAGACCATTTGTCTTCACCAAATTGACAAGCAGGGGCAAACAGAACAGTTTCTCATGAATACTCCAAGGACATTACTTTCACAGACAATGAGGCAAAGGTCAACCAGCATCACACTTATCAGATATACAGTGGGATAAAATATTTCAGAAACTGTTAAGTATGACAGCATTTTGTACCAGGTAGTACAAAAGGAACTGCAGTACTTAACATTTTGTTTTAAAAATGTAACATTTTATTTTGGTTCACATATTTCTTACACAAAAAAATGCATCAAAGGTTCAGTCATCTGATATATTTTTTGTTCTGCAGCAAATGCCCTATAAATAAATCACATACATTTTAAACCATGCCACTAACAAACTATACAATCGACAGTAAATATTCATAACTGAAGTCAGGGGCTAAGTTTGTAACGTGAGACTGTTGTGGTTTCAGACTGGAAAGTGAGACTATGACACATGACTTATTGCATCTTATTAAGGTGCAGTTCCTTACAGCACTGGAAAACATGACCTAATACCTCCAAAAAATGTTTTTCACAAAAGGTACAACCAAATGACCATAATTTATATGATATATTCACTACACATCAGAATGCATAATTTTAATTACTCAATGTATTTTTCATATGTTCTTTTTCTTATTCCTGAGTAGCACAAAATCCCCTTTCTCTGAACCTTCCCTGCACATTATTTATTTATCCTTCTCGTTTTCTATTAATTTAACATTTGTTTACTGGGAAAGAGCAAATTTTCAGTGGTGATGTGCTGAAATGCTCCAGATGAGCATCTTTGGAATGTGGGAGGAAAGCAGAGCACCCAGAGGGAACCCGTGCAAATGCAAGGAGGATGTGCAGACTCGGCACAGAAGGCATCCCAGCTGAGAATTGAACCGGGGAACCTCTTGCTGTGAGGTGACAATGCTAACTGCTACAACACTGCTCCACCTATAGCTGCTGCAGGAAAAAAAATGCAATGAGTAGTGACCTGTGATAGTAATGAAATACAACAGGTAATGCTTTGTAGAAAGCTCTGTTAAACTTTAATAGTATGCATCCACCAATGCCTTTTATACACTGTTAAGCACAGGCCACTAGTGTAAGTTAAAAATCCAAATGGTTCAGTTCAGGAGCTGCACAAACACCTTGCTCTCTGATTGGTTAGTCTAAAGCTGATCTTAGACATCTGTGCAGGAGTGAGACATACTACATGAAATATGCAGTGTTATGTAAAGGTAAAGAACAGGTTAGCAAGTTTCAGAGATAAAATAGTAAAAGGCACATGGTAAGTAGAACTTAGGGTGGGGTGATGGGAGTGGTCACTCCATGCACAAGATATTCAGGTGCATCACTGGCAGGTGCCAATGGTGCAGGAGTGGGGTATCAGCATTACCTTATGAAGCTGTAAGGATATTGTGGCCTCATAAAACAGTGCCGATACTGCATTTGAGGACTTGGTTGAAGCAGTAAAGCATACTCGCTGTATATTTATTTAATTATAGCAAGCTGCTTGTTACATTTGTACCAAGCGACTTGGGAATTAATTGTAAACCATGAAAGTCTGAAATATTCCTGAAATCTTGGTTATTCTACTTTTTATCTTTAGGCAGTCTTAGGGATCAGTTAAGCTGCTATAACTGATGAAACACTGTTCTCATAATGCTTTTACTTTTTAGCATTTTTATTTGCATGAATTCCTTAATCCTTTCCAGATCATCCAAGACACACTGGCTTGTGATGTAGAAAAGATTCTTGAAAATGGCTGTAAGCAGTAAAAGCCCAATTGTCTTTAGTCTTCTAGAAAGAGAAGAGTATACCAGGGAAGGTGTTCATGATTTCTTAATTATTATGACTCCAATTATTGGCAAATACTCCGAGAGATGTCTATCAACAGTTATAATTCAAGCACTTCAGGGTAGTTTAATGGATTTATAAGAAATTGTTCTACTTTTATAAATCTGATTAATTATTATGAACCAGTGTCCTTGGCATTAGACTTTGGTTTAATGGCAATAGTTGTCTACGTGAGTCTATCCAAAGGCTTTGATAATATACCACATTATGCTATTATTGATGTAATGACCAAGTGCTCAGTTAATTCTTATTTGATACATTGGTTTGTTAACTTGTTGGATGGCAGATTACAAAGGGTTACATTTTTTAATTATGCATCTGGCTGGGCAAGTGTGATCAGGGGTGTTCCTGAAGGCTCCCTATTGGTTGTTTATCATATTGTGTTCGCTATTAGCTAGATTTCAAAAATTATGGATAGTTAACTATGCAGATTACATAAAAACAGGCCATGTGTTTCCTACTTCTGAAGATATTGAATGTTTTAATTAGTATATGAATCAGATTACACGTTGGTTTAAGCAACGAGTCAAAAGTTAATAATGAAAAAAGTAGTGCTTTATATATTGGAATATAAATATTAATAATACTTTTAAAATAGGTCAAATTAAACTGAAGGTATTGATGGCATATAGAGAGATCTAGGAGTAACAGTGAGTAATAACTGATGTTTTAGGAAACATGTACAATATATAAAAATGAAGGTTACTTGAGTTGCGGGATTAATCCTTAGGAAATTTGAAATAATAAACAAGGACTTCATAGCTAAATTACTCAAAACATTTGTCTGACAACTTATTGAGTATAATATGTTTTTTGTATGTTATGTATGTGTATGTGTGATCTAAAATCCAATAAAGACATCCAAGAAATCAGGTGGCTTACAGGAATCACTTTATTAGAACATAAAAACGGTAAAAACAATAAAAGTTAAGTGATTTTTGTCCCTTTCAAATCTGGGACTTCCTCTGAACTAAAACACTTCCTTAAAAATCTCATTAAATAACCTCACCTTAGTCCCTGATTTGAAAGGGATGCAAGCAGTAAAGTGATTGCTGCAAGACACTTTATTCCTTGGATGTCCTTATTAGATTTTGGCTTTGTTTTAAATGTCATGGTGTGTTTTGTGTTGTTGCTTGCAGGTAAATGTCATCTATTATTACTTGAGCAGGTACCATTTAAGTTTAACAACAGAATCCCAAACAACAGGGAAAATTCAAACATGTCTAGATAGCAAAAGATGGGTTTGTTCTCCATTTGTTATACTGTAGGTACCTGAGAGGTAAATTATGCTTAGCATATCAATCCTTCATGAATGAAAAATTCTGCCTACTTTTGAACTTAGAACTGATAGATTCATGTAAATCATAGAACATTCTGTTATAAAGTAGGAAGGTGTCATACTGTTTTGGTATCCAGATATCTATCTCAGTCTCTGCTTCAAAAGTGGAATGGAATTCCTTTAGCTGTACCTCAATCACATTCTTTGTAACTGTTTAAAAAGAATTTAGATATATGGGTAGGGAGTAGGGCTTCTTCTATAAAACTGGATTCTCTGTTATAATTAGCATTTGAACCCAACACAGTTTACTATGAACTATAATAAATGCTCACTGCTATGGTTTTGCATAGTTTTGGACCTGCTGCAGTTTAACAAATTAGTATTTAATGGATTGTCTGTTGTTTTTCAGATTACTTCCCTCTAGCTGGTAGTGACTAGAGCAAGTGCCTCAACAGTACCCAAGTCTTTTTACAGAGAAAAGCAGGACTGACTGAATTATTGGAATGCTATGCAGTTAACTACAGAAGTTCTTGCTGGCATTGTGTAATTTTCATCCAAAAAGGAGTATACAGAAGTAGCACAGATTAGCTACCCTATTCCTCCTAGTGGTGGGGTATGGAACAAGTCTATATATGAGATGATTTGTAATGTCTGATAAAATACTAACTGTTTATGAGATAACTCTCAGGAGGTTGTGTAGATTATTTTTTTCTATGGTTACTTTCACAGGTAATGTAGTAATATACACTGGGCTAAGACATGAGGCCTGTTGAATGTGATCACAAGCAGACATTTCTCCAGTCAGAGTAGAAAGAATGTACTTGATTCATTCCCAGAGCAGATAAGATACCTTTTAAAAAGGTGAATAGCTTTTGCTGAATTCTTAAAATAAAATATTGTTAGCTTTTACTTGTAGTTACATCTGCTTTTCTCTGTGTCTAAATTTTGAAAATGATTGGCTAAATGCATCATTGACAGTCTCTCCCATGATAATTCTGAAGAAACTATTTCTGAAGGAACTATTCCAGCTGTTTGGAAAATCTCACATGTTATCCCCCTGCATAAAGGTGCTAATTCCAAAGTCTTTTCTAACTATAGGCCTATAGCCATATTATCCCCTCTGGCTAAAATCATGGAGAAGTGCATTCATAAGAACTATTAAACCACCTCCTAGCAAACAACCTATTAGCTACCTGCCAACATGGATTCAGACCATTTCACAGCACCTCTTCTGCTCTTCTTTCCTTCACAGATGTCATTAATAAAAACCGTAATAGTAACACTATTTCCTCAGCCCTCTTCATTGATCTGTCAAAAGCCTTTGACATGGTCAACCACCAGCTATTCATAAACATACTTGGCAACTTCTCACTGGATCCACTTGCTATTCAATGGTTCCAATCCTATCTAAATAATAGGCAGCATACTGTACTATGGGAAAACAACTTGTCTTCCCACTTACCAATTGCCCTTGGAGTCCCTCAAGGCTCCATATTGGGTCCTCTCCTCTTTTCTATTTTTACTAACGACCTACACACTACTCTACCGCAAGCCACCTGTATCCAATATGCGGATGACTCTACACTAATATGTTCAGCCTCCTCACTTTCACAACTGCATTCCCTACCCCAAGACACGTTTAACACAGTAGAGAATTGGCTCCTTCAATGATGTCTTATACTGAACCCAAAAAAAACACAAATGCTACTATTTACACCCACCTGCAGAGCCCCTCCACTACATTTCACAATCACATCTAGTAATGGTACAATCATATCTCCAGACTCTACTACAAAACTACATGGTGTACTAATTGACAACCACCTAACCTTTGAGCCACATATTAACAACACTATAAGAACAGTAAACAAAAAACTAGGCTCCCTTTATAGGATCAAACCCTTTCTTACCCCACTAGCAAGGACCACTATTGCCCAGACCCACCTTATCTCAACCCTGCTATATGCTTCCCCAATCTATATCAAACTATGCAAAAACAATCTGAACAAGCTGGCTAGCTCCTACAATAATATTGCCAGATTTGCAACTGGTTCTAACTATAGAACCCATCATTGTAACAATCTTAATCAACTAGGGTGGTTAGAATTGCCAAATCTTATCCTATCAAACCAGCTAACTATTGCCTCTAAGATACTGTTCCATCCTACATCTACTCCAATACTAACCAATCTAATCACCCGCTACAATAACCTGAAAACCCTGCACTCACTCTTCAAACAAAATAATGGTAAAGATATGTAAAACCAACAACCTGGCTGGAGATTCTTTATTCTCTAACACGGTGGGTAAAACCTGGAACTCCCTCCCTACTGATCTTACCTCCCTACCTTCTACTACCCTATTTAAATCCAAGCTCAAACCATACCTTAAATCTCACTGGCAATGCCCTTGTGCAAACCCAGACTAACTTCCTCCACTATCTCTTGACCCTATTCTTCTCACTTACACAAAACTAGCTATTCCTTTCTATTGACATCTTTGTCTGTAAAACCAACTGAAAGTTCAAATAGTGCTCAATGTTACTTACCTACTGTTTTTGGTTGTATGTATATCCATACATGATTTGTTAGCTTAGAATACTTTTTCCTTACTCTTAAGCTAAAATGTATTTACAAGTATTCTCTTAGCTAAAATGTATTTACCAGTTAAATTTGTTAAATCTTGTAATGTACTTATGTTATCGTGATCTTTTTTCTGGAATGTGGAGCTTTTCTCCCCGGGCCTCCTCTGAAAATGGGCATGTATCCAGTTAGACTAGCCCGGTCAACAAATGTAAAATAAAATAAATAAAATAAATAAATAATGCAGGAGCAACATGGTAAATGTTCTCATATAGAGGGCTTCATTCATTTTTTTCATCTATTAAATTTTGTACATCAGCTGAACATGAAGAGAACTAAACCTTGTGGCAGTAAGATGATTCTTTAACACTGAAGTTGCTACACAGAATATATCAATATTACACTCTAGTCATGTCCCCTAGAATTACATTTCTTAGAAATTATCATTTTATTTCACTTGTTTGTTGCACATATGGCTATGAGTATTCATAAATTCATCCCTGGCTTCACTGGCCTAGCCATCCATTAGAGGGGGGTGTACGGTCCAGTGTGGTATCTGGCAAAGCATCATATTTGCAAGGCTCAGTAGCTGTGAACTTCCTTTGTTTCCTATGAAATGTAGTCCCAAATCTATAACCTTCCAGAATGTCTGACATTTGTTTATGGCTAATATTATCTGAGGGGGTAATGGGGTATAATGATAAACACAGAAAGAAGAAACCAATTAAGTAAACACAATCCCCCCAAAAAAATCATCATACAGATATGTACTCAGAAGAACACACCACACAGTGACATATGCTTAGAAAAGTGATAAAAATCCAGTGGAAGACTTGCCACAACTAATTAGGAAATTATCAGTAAGCATTTACATTTGGGGAGTTACCCACACCTTCACCTTATGTATATATACTAACTCCATGGCTGTACAACAGTGACATAAGATAACACATAAAAGAAAACAACAGTTAGGTATTTATTTCACTGAAAAATTTTGCCCTTGTGGATGCGTAACCATCTTTCGAGGGGACATGAATGAAAAATACAAATGAAAAAGTACAAATAACAGATGAACAAGTGTAAATAGCAAAACACAACAATAAAATGTCAACTAGTTTATAGATAGCAAGCAGTCTAGGAGACCATTAATGAGCCTAGCCCATATCCCTAGTTACCTCAAAGAACAGTCAAGTGAAGTGACTTGCTCAAGGCCACACACTTGTCCAAAGAACATTGGCAGAATCAAACCCTGTACTACTGGAACTAATTTACTAACAGCACATAGCCTTAATCCTCAGCACCAGATGACAGACTAGCAATTTCAACAACAATGAATGTATCATATAGACACATCTGAGCTTCAATTTGTTATCGCCAAAGGTAAATAGACATGATTTCAGTGTGGTAGGAAGTTGAAGGGGTGGTTATATGAAAAAAAACATGGGATTCAGAAACATTTCATGCATTATGGTAGACAAATATGTGTAAAAAGCAGCTGTGTGCTAGTTAAGACTGATTCCGTGGTGTATATGTCATGACAGCAATAGGCACTAAAATGCTGTGGCCAGCATGATATGTAAATGAGAGTAAAACATCAAAATGAGCAATACTGTTAAAATGAAGGTAATAGTGAATGCAAATGAAAGCAAACAATTTGGTGGTGAAATTCAGAAGTGTATATATTTCATGATAGGAAATGGTGCAACCAGATCTGCTGAGCACAGTGCAATCCTGAAGTTATGGGAGAGAGAGGGAGAGAGACCATAAAATCTATGACTCATTTATGACAGTATATAAGACTAAAATCCACCATTATGGCTTAATGTACTACTGACGAAAGCCTTGTTGCTGAAACCGGTCTAGTTTCAGTTGTAGTTTCAGTTGGAATAAAGTTTGTTTTGTATGGATCCTCCAGGGTGCTGGCTTCTTCTCTTGTTCATTTACCTAGCTTACTTGCCGAGCACCAGCCTAACTTGCTAGCTTTCTTCTTGCTACATGGTGCTAGTGATGGTCAGCTATGCAGGGATATCTGCAGTATACAGAATCCCTACACAACCCCTTTGTAATTTTGACCACTTGGCCCAGGCACTCCTGCAGGTCATCACACAGGCCATGTAAACCCCCAACAAGCTCTGATATAACTGCAATGGTCTCTGCCTTCCCCTGTATAATAGTCCTGCACAGATTTGCATAATGGCTAAACAGCCACTTGGGTTGTAAGGGGGCAGTACCCATGGTAATGCCAGCCACAGGTATGCCAATCTCTGACTTTTTTCTCACTCTCAGTAAAGCTGGGGGAAACTAAAGCAGCTGCCAAAGATGAGGCTGCAACTGTGCAGATGCACTGGCCGCATTCTGTCCTACTGTGGCACCCTGGGTCCAGGGAGTGGATGGCACAGGCAAAGGAGCTATGTCCATGAAAGGGAGAAGGCACGTGGCTGTCACATTACTTGGGTTTACTACTGATACTTTAAATGTTGACTTTTGTGAATATTTGGCTGCCATATTCACTGGCACAGACAATTTCCCAACAACATGCATACCTATATCCATAGTGGAGACACGTGAGAATGCAACTCCTGTGGAAAAAAGTAAGCATAACCAATCCCATTAAGGAATCCTTGACCAACACCCCCCAGCCCAATGAAAGCAATCTGATGTGGTAAGAGTCTTGTGGACATTCTATGGTTTACATACCTCTGGCAGACTGATCTTATGGTTGTACTCATGATGTTCCAACAACAATAAAGAAGCCATGCTCATTAGCTGAATGACCCTGTGTAAGGATAGTTCCCCATGTTATGACATACACAACCGAGGCATTGCCAGCTGATATTTGAAGTACTCTGAGCAGTTTAGCATCTGAGTTCAGAATTCCTCTGTGGATTTCAAAAACTATTTGGGCCCCCCCCCCCCGAACAAAGATGCCAGGACTCCTTTTGTGTCTATTAATGATGACTGTGTTGGTGGACCCCTCCACATTGTCACTTCATGCCTGTGCCAGGCAAATTGCCTTGGTCATGTTTGTGACCCTCCTTTGGACCTGTTCATTTGCCCTATTTTACCACTGACAGCACTGATTTCCAA
Organism: Protopterus annectens; assembly: GCF_019279795.1. Classification (NCBI taxonomy): domain Eukaryota; kingdom Metazoa; phylum Chordata; order Ceratodontiformes; family Protopteridae; genus Protopterus; species Protopterus annectens. The sequence continues at coordinate 1,256,362,436 of NC_056732.1, read as the reverse complement.
TAAAAGGTCCCAGCATAGACTGTCATGGAAGACCCTGTCTAATCTCTAAATCTAGAGTATCTACCAGCCATGTTCACAGAGTGCTTGCAGAAGAATGTCATTCTAACTGGGAGAATTTTCCTTTCAGGTAGAATTCACATTCAGGCATGTCAACTTGCAATATCAAAGAAATGTACATGTGGTTGCAAGTCACACTCATTATACCCCTATCTCTTCGATACACAAGAATGCATAGTGTTGATGTGACCCATTTATGTGCCACCCATGATGTGGGACAATCTATATATATGACTGCCATCTGTGTGGTGTCAGTAGGTATGGTATGTCTCTGGGTGCTGCTTTGACATGTGGCATGGAGCAACCTGACCAGGGACAGCAAACATTGCAGAAAGACAGTTGTACCTGGAACAGTTCATGTCTTAGGTTTGTCTATGGACCACAATGGCAGACATATAGCCTCTATCTAAACTGTTAATGGATGCACATGTGGTGAAATGTATCATGCTATTCTGAACTATGAAAGCACTACAGGTTCAGCAGTGAATTTGCTTGCCGTAATTTGACAACCTTCCTGACAATGAGATACATCGTGAATATCAATTATAATATGTATGGTCCCATCACGTACTCAGTTGAAATCATGTGTGTAGCACAAAATAGGCTGATACCTATGCCAGGATAGCCCTCAAAATGTGTGGGCAGTCTACTACTGTTATCCACATGTCTTGTTATATGGGTATACCTATACATGTTAAAAGGCCTCAGGAGAAACGTCCCCCAATCCAAACCCTGAAGCACTCAGAACATTTTTGATTGCTGCAAAACCCATTGGAGACAACTGTAGTAGGCCAACAGATGAACGCAATGAAGTATAGGCCCACTCTCATCATGTGGCTACACAGACATACATACCATTCCACAAAGCTGCAGTCCTTAAGGAGGTGAGTGTGAAAGGTACATGGACATACCAGTCAAACAATCACATCATGAGGGGATTTGGAAGGCACAGGTGATAACCATCCAACTCCTTTCCCCTCACTGGAAAATTTAAAGCTAATACATCACATGTAGTACTCAAAGAATTCAGACACTGTACTGTTCACTTCACAGATATAAACTTCCCTTTCTGGACATCACAACATATAAGTCAGCATATGTAACTTAGAGAGCATCAAACCAAACATCCCACAAGACCTACATATCAGCAGTGAATGAGGTACACAGACAGTCATCAGATTAAACAGCATTGCTAGGACAGGGTGAGAGGGGAAATCCCCAGGAGCAGAGTGTTTTGGGACATGATCAGTCGGTATTTGCATTTTCAGGCAAACCTAAACACTGTAGCACTCCGTATGTGGACTAAACTGTAGCAACAGTTTAAAAGACGAAATAGTTTTTTTGCTTTTTAAGCTAAAACACAAGTGCTTTAGCAGTCTGTGCAGTCAGAGTGTAAACTATAGCAATTATTTACTACAGTTTAAAAGAAGAACTTTTTTAATAAAATGTGTTGAAGGAGGGTTAGGGGGTACTGTACAGAAACATGACATGAATGGGTAGGGCAGGAGGGAGAGGGCATGTTGTGCATCTGGTCATCTGGTTGGTGTGCCAATAGAAAGAACATCTGTATTTTATTTTATTTTTTTATTTTTGTTTTGATCATCAGTGGAAGAGCTGGGAGGAGGGTGTGTGGATTTAACTGGTGATCAGCTTATTACAGGGGGTGTGGTGGCGGGTGTAGATCAGACTGTTATAAACCAACTGCTACATATTACAGTGAAGTTTTTTTTTTCTTTATATATAGATTTGTTTTGTGTGTTTGTGTGTTGCGCTTCAGTGGAAGAACTTTAGAAGTATGGATCTGACTATAATAAGCAGATCACTATAATGCAGCATTTTTAATTTCTGCTTTTGCTCTTCAGTGGAAAAGCTGGGGGTTGCGTGGATATAACTGTAATAAGCAGATTGTAGTGATCTGCTTAATACAGTAAAGTGAGCAAAGTGCTCTTTTTTTTTTTTTTGCTTTTCACTTGAATAGCTGAGGTGGCTGGGGAGGAGGTGTTTAATAAACCAAAATAAACCATGGCCAATGTCTTTTATGTTGCACCACACCATCAAGCTGCATTGTTTTGCAGCTAAACTGCTGTGTTACATAGTCTATGGTGGAATTCAATAAAGCCTTCATGGACTTAGTTGCCATGTAGGCATAGTAGCAATCTGCTTACACAGAAGTAATCAGATTTGTGATCCAGTAAATGGAGCTGAGGGATGTGCACGAGCGTGCGAACACAGAACTCTTTGACATGCAAATCACCTCTTGAGCAGGTGAAATGCATTCGTATGAGTCAGGTAGAGCAATCCATCAAGCAGATAGGAAGTTTTGCAGACCTTGTGTTGGTGTCTATAAAGTACACAGAAAAATTCCATGTACAGGATGTAAAAATGACACAAGAGGCTATAAAAGTGTACCTACAGTGGCAGAAACAACATACAGGACACAGATATGTACAAAAGTAACCACTGTATGTCCAAAACCATATGGAAAATAATGTGAAATAATTTTATTTTTTTTAATACCCTGGGTATGTTTGCATGGTGCGCTGCAGTGCACAAACATGCTGTTATGGAAAAAATATATAAAAAGATTGTAAAAACTAGAATTTGGGAGTATGTAACATTAATGCATTATAAGACCCTGTCTGGAGTATGTACAATGTTAGACTGCTGTGGTTGCTAAAGAGGCAGGGCCTGAAACAGTGTAGTTTCCAGGTACTGTGCACAGATCTGTATGCAAATGAGCTGGGGTTACTGAATAGCACAAATGGGTATCTGTATCAGCAGATCCCATCTGTGTAGGCACAGAACCATGTTGGTGTCCACAGAAGAGGTAGCTGACATCAAAAGGGGTGTGTCTGAAAACTTTTAAGCTCATTGGAGTTCAGCGGCACCTGTTTGCACAGAGCACGACTGAGCTGAGCAGTTGGGCATGTACACTAACTGCTAAGCTAGCTGTGTTTACCTGTGAGGCATGTGTTTTATCATGTTTGCGGATGCTTGTATGGCACACTGCCTTGCTGAGCATAACCTTCCATGGGGGTGTGTCTACTGACTGCTAAGGTTTGTTTAGCTTTGCAGTGTGGGTTTGCATGGCATGCTGCAGTGCTTGGCAAGGAAGGCTGTAAAAAAAAAATTGGCTGAGAAAATCAATTATATATTAATTACTGATGAGCCCTGCCTCACTTAAACTAGGGCCATTAAACCCCTTAATGATATACTTGGGAGGTGAAATGCATCACAGGTAGCCAACCACACAGGCTACACTGACAGGAGAGCACTATACAGGTTGCATACACCGTACAATCAGATTTTCCCCTATGTTCTACACCATTGGAGTACAGACTTGGGAATTTTAACTGAGATAATGCTAAAGGCTGATGCAGGTCTGCTACATACATATGTGCTAGACGCTGAGATCAATGCAGCTAATGCTGATGCTGACCATAGGCCTAGAATGAGAAGAAGAAGAGTGTTTAGGCCCAGGGTAACCTACTAGGAGCTACATGATCTAGAGATTGTAGAGTGCAATATGGTGGACAAGGGCATACTACAAGAACTCACTGAGTTCTGCTGACTTCATCTCAGACTCAGAGCCAACAGAGGCGAACCCATTCCAATGAAAACAAAGCTATGTGTAGCCCTTAGGATACTAGCTACAGGTACTTTCCAAAGACCAGCTGGGGACATGATGGGGGTCTCACAAGCATCTGCTTCCAGGGTACTCCACCAGTTCCTGGATGCCAGGCTACCACATGCCAGTGAGCACATTTATTTTCTCCACACCCCTGAGGAGAGGGACAGCAGTGTGAGACTCTTCTACCATATAGCACACTACCTTGAGGAGTACCATAGATTGCACTCATGTAAACATTAAGGCAACACCCAGTGAAGAGGGTAGAATCTATGCCAACCGCAAGGGCTACCACTCCATAAACTGCCAGTTCATGTGCAATCGCCAGGGCATTATCATGAATGTGTGTGCCGGCAGCCCTGGCAGTTATCGTGACTCCCATATCTGGCATGCATCACAGCTGTACCAGATGTTTTCTAGGGGAGACATCCCACATGGCCATTTACTTGGGGATGCTGGCTACACACTGGAACCATGGAGGATGACACTCATAAGAAATGCACACACACCCACTGAAGAATGCCATAATGAGGCACATGCACAAACTAGGAACATCACAGAGTGTGTGTTTGGGATGTTGATGTCATGGTTCTGGTGCCTCAATATATCTGGTGGAGCCCTGCAGTACTGTCCAGCCACATGTGCACAGATGTTCACAGTATGTGCCATGCTACATAATATAATCCTGTGGAAACAGCTGCAGCAGGATCAGCAAAGGGAAGGGATACACAGCACCTCACCAGTGCCTAGTTCACCACAGCCACACCCACAGGGGGATTTGAAGGAGGAACCCCCTGAGGCTGTCCCTGTTGGCAGATGTAGGCGTGCCCAATATGCCCTGGCCTTGGCCAAGAGACAACGCATAGCACATGCAATGACAACCAAGGGCTCTAGGGACTGACACCTTACTCTGACTCAAAGACATATTAGTAAAAAATGTATTTATTTTATTTATTTAATATTTGTTTACCGGGAAAGTCTGACTGGACACAGGTCCTTTTTCAGCAGAGGCCCAGAGAGAAAAGCTCCTTAAGTAACAGTAAATTTTCATGCACACATTACAATAATCAAAAAGTATAAAGTAAACAAAATTTAGTATACATAAGACAATACAAATTTGTTACATCTTGACAACAAAACCTAGGCTTTGAACATAGCTAGTACTATTTGTAGGTATGACTTATGTCAAGATATAAGGTTAAGAGAGGTCGGTAGGAACAAAGGATTAAACACTGGGGTAGAAGTTGGATATGTTTTGGGTATACTGTGATGTATCAGAGCACTCATGAGGGATTAGTGCAGACAGAGTACAAAATGATGCCGGCCAGACCACATAACCTGTACCTCACCATGTACTGGCTGTGGACTGCATGCATCAGACAGAGTTAGCCATGAACTACAGGTCTGTCAACTGCTGCATTCACAAGGTAAGTCACTCTCATATACACCACTTGTAAGGGTACCACAATATGGTAGCATATGTGTAGATCAGAGTGTATGTGCTGTATCTTTAAGAAGCATATCAAGGACTGAACGTGCACATATGAATACTGGGCATGCTATTCCCAGTGCCATTTTGAGAGTGCAGACAGAGATTGTGCATGTATCATTGCAGTAGTTAGTTTATATATAAGCTACTTAAGTTAAAGTCAGTAAACTTCTACCGTGATGTTTTTGTATATAATAAAGCTGCTTGAATACAACCCATGAAGACTCTTCTATTGTGTCCAAAGTAGGAGAGTGACAATATGTATGGACCTGACGCATGTATGCAAAGGAATATAGTGGGCTGCTATATAGTGTGCACTGGGCTGCTTGCAGAGATCTATAGTGGGCCACTGGGCTAGCTGTACAGATCTAACAGTCACTTGGGACAACAGGTACTCTGTTCATTATTATGTGCCCCATAATATCCACTAGGCCACATGGTTGGAAACTCCACAGCATTATTCCAGGGAGATGCCAACCAGTGGGGTCACAGAACAGTCGCATGACTGTCTATGCCAGCAGAGCATAGGCTGGTCATCTCCCACCCTAAACACATCAATGTCCTCACAAAACCCTGTAACTGTAAGTCTGCAATGACATACCAGTAGACCAGACAATTCCTGTATGTTGTCAATAGTGTAAGGATTGAAACCGCTCTCTCTGGTGGCTGGTGAGGGTCACTGGGCCAGGAATAGTAGCATGGGCGATGGTGCTGGTGGTTCATATCTGGCAGCATCCAACATCTTTTAAATGTCAGGTACTCATATGGTGGCATTCCCACATACTGTCATAACCCCTCAATCTGTTACTGCAAGAAAGCTGGACAAAGTCAGAGTGAATGGGGGGCACAAAGGGCCATACCTACAGAGACATTATACATGCTCTGAGTAACCTAGCAGGTGGCTAGTATAATAGTAGGCTGCAACAGGTCAGATTATCTGCAGGATGTAAAGGCCATCACTTAAATGTGTCGGTAGTTACCACAAGTCAGCGACTGCTGTTTACCATATAGTACCGGAAAACCACAAATGTATGAGGAACACAGCAGACATATGGGGAAAAATGCTGGACATTTTGCAAAAACATGTACAGGGAGATGTATGCAGACTGTCAGCCTATGTGTAGTGTTACATCATGTACCCCATTCAGATTATACCTCTCAACCTCTTAAAGCAGGAAATCTGGCCAAAGCCATGAATAAAAGTGGCACTAAGGCTCACAACTAGGGACAGGTTTTAAACAGATGCTCCAACAAATGTAGAATATTAATAGAATAACAGGTCTTGCATTAGTACGAATCTCTTGATGTGTATGGAGTCTGAAACTCAAATGTTTGTCATTAATTATTGACTTCAGTCTTCACTGATTTGCCACTAATTTGCCAGAAAACCACAATGTTATGTGAAACAGTACAAAAATGTGAGGTAAATTTCTGAACAGTATGTGAAGTTCTGTACAGTTGTGAGGTATAGGTTACATACTAATTAATTAATTTAATTATTTACATTTGTTTACCGAGAAATTCTGACTAGACACAGGTCCTTTTTCAGTGGAGGCCCAGGGAGAAAAGCTCCACAGAATGACATGATAGATGGTAAACGATAACAATCAAGGTATGTATACAGTAGAGGTGATCATAACATGGAAAAATACAGGAACACATTACGTACAATTAAGTAGTAAGCCCTAATTACAAACATCAAGAATAAGAAGTAAAACACAGAGCTACAAAATTTCTAAACAGTAACTAGATAACAATAATAATAGACTAAATGAAAACTAAATCCTGAAAGGTTAACAAGCAGTGAGTGATCTTCAGTTCAGTTTTATAGTGATAGAGGGGATACTCTATCTAAATCTGGGAAAGAAGAGAAAGGGTTGAAGGGGGAGTTATTAGTCGGGGTTTGGACAAGGACAAAGCCAGTGAGAATTTAGGTGAGATTTAAGTGCAGTCTTGAAAAGATGGCAGGAAGGAAGGGTAGATATGGTAGTGGGAAGGTTGTTCTAGAGCTTGGATATGGCGCAGGAAAATAATGCTTCACCTGCTGAGTGTTTGGCTTTGGTGACCTGGAGTAGATTTTTGTTGCAGGAGCGTAGTGGTCTGGAAGAGTGGTAGGGTTGGAGAATTGTATGGAGCGATGGGATATGGAGAGGGTGGTTTACTAGTTTATGAGCAAAGGTGAGTTGAGTTTGGTGTAGGAGTTGTGAGAGTTCAAGCCAGTCAAAGTTTGTAAGGGAGACACAGTGGTGACTGCTGTAGGACGCACCAGTGGCAAATTTAGCAATTTTATTGTAGCAGGATTTGAGTTTGTTTAGGTCTGAATGTCTAAGATTTGTAAGTATGGGTAATGCATAGAGTAGGGTCGAGATTAGTTGGGAATTGGCAACAGAGATTCCTGCTGGTTTGGTGAGGTATTGGTGGCTTCTATATAAGGCACCCAGTTTTTTGTGAACTTTTTTATTGTTAGTGATATGTGGGTGTCAATTTTGAGATTACTGTCTATCTGTATGCCAAGTAGTTTTATGTGGACTGTTGGTGAAATGGAGGTATTATCCTTGGCTTGTATAGTGAAGTGTGGGGTGTTTGGGGTAGATTTGGAGGATTGGAAGATGAGGAGTTTGGTTTTATTTGGATCGAGGAGAAGCTGGGCATTAGATAGCCAGCTTTCAGCTGAAGAGAATGATTCTTGGGTGATCTGTTGGAGTTTTGTTAGAGCTGGGGCTGAGCAAATGAGGGTGGAATCATTTGCATACTGTATGAGGAAGGCATGTTTGGTGGCAGTGTGCAGGCTGTTGGAGAAAAGGGAGAAAAGTCAAATTAAGGTCAGCAAACAGCCAGGGAACTGCTGTACAGTGGTAACAGGTGCAGCAGCCAATGGCCTGCAGCACACATAATCCCAGACTGGAGTACAGGTAGCTCTGGCCTGAAGTCACCTTGTCAGTACTGACAATCACACTGAGCATGCTCCTACACTTAGTTAACTTGACCTCAAGTCTGTTGCCTTTATTGGCCAAAGACCTGTTATGTGGAAATATGTCTATATATACAGCTATGCATACATATCTGTATCTCCTTATCCCCTCATGCTTGATTAGTGGCTCTATCAGTTTGCGGCACATATGTATATAATAACAATAGATACAAATAGCTATATAAAGTACAATGATACATAGACTCCCACATATATCTATATAACTCATTTACATAACATACACACACAACAACATTTAAGGAGACATCCCTATTATACACATTTATGTAAATATGGGTGAGGTTGTACGAATGTCCCCACATACCCATGAATGCTGGGGTAATCTGCACATACACATCACAACAGTTGTCTGATGGAACCAGACCAAGGCCACAGCAGTACATAATCCATTCATCTACAGACCCCTGTGCCTGTAGACTGTCACCATGTAGACAGACACAGGTATGAAGGTAGTGTAATGTACAATGGGTGCAACGCATACCTTGGACAGGCCATATTGTCCCTGGCCACATGTCCGCCTATCAAACTGCAAACAGTCACATATGGCCAGACAGGTAAGTGTACACACATGGCAGGGATATTTTCAGGTATCCCACTTCTAGGACTCTAGATACAGTAACAGTACCAAGCAGTATCACTCTGCAGCCCACACATGCTGTCTAACATGTGGCCCCTTTGTGTACTCCACAAGTACTGTGCCTGCATCACTGTATACAACAGACATAACCTGTGGTGAGTGCAATAAGTACTGTGAGCAGCAGTGTGTTATAATAGATAGGTAGGAGTTCTAATCTCACATCATCTAACTCTGTATGTGTATCAATATATCCCATCACAGCAGTATGGACATGCCCATAGGGGCTATCTCCATGCAATGGTATGCATTTTGTGGCCCTGTGACTAGCTGCTGATCTCAACATTGGCCTCTTTTACAAGGCCTGCTGATGTCATCCACCTTAAGAGTGCGTGCTGGCTGAGAGCATAATAGCAGATAAGTACTGTACACTGTAGTGTGCAACAATAAGTAGGGAGGGATTCTATTCTCACATCATCCCACTTGTGTGTGTGTGTGTGTGTGTGTGTGTGTGTGTGTGTGTGTGTGTGTGTATGTGTGTGTGTGTGTGTGTGTGTGTGTGTGTGTGTGTACATATATCTCCTTGTGGCACTATAGACATGCCCATCTGGCTTATCTCTGTGTAGTGGTTATGCATTTTAAGGCCCTGTGACTAGCTGCTGGCCTCAACACTGGCCTCCTTTACAAGCCTGCTGATGTCAACCACCTTAAGACCTCTGGCTGACACCCTGATATGAGATAAACTTTGTGGTGCATGCAGTAAGTACTGCAAGCTATAGTGTGTATTACTAAATAGGTAGGTATTCTAATCTCACAGTCTGCCACCATCTAGAGTTGTACGTGCAGCATACCCAGGTGACACATATTAAGGGTATCAGACCTTGTCACAGTGTATGAAAAGATGATGACCTTGACTGTCCCTATTGTCCCTGACACACTGTTCTACACATATGCACCTAGGAAGCCATGCACATATATTGGTATACCTTGCAGATGGCATATTTCTGCTCTGCTGCCTTGCCATCTTGTGCTGCTGTATTGCTGCTATGTGGCCATATCTGAACCGCTCAGACTCCTGGGACACAAACATACACAGATCTGTGACACACCTGTCATTCTGTAACACTACCACCAGTGTACCAACAAGCAACAAAGATACACAAAGTTTGATGAGTAGTCAAGACACATGCCAGCATACATTACCTGTTGTGGCCCACAACAACTGCTATGGCATAAGACTATTGCACTACACAAACACATGTAAAGTAATATAGTCACCTCATGCATCAGACACATTTGCAGGTCCCTGCTTTGATGCCACTGATGGCAGGAATGTGGCACAGGTATCATCACATGCACAGGGTGTGGTATGGGGGTGCCAGAGGCCTAGGCTGTCACACAGTTGACAGCTGAGTTTGGTTTGAGTTGAGCTGCATTTGGCTGAGTTTGGGCCTTTGTCCCCCCATTAATTATAGCTTTGTCCTGATTTTTTTACTGTAGGGGGTTGAGAGGTATGTTAGGCATAGCTCTCAACCAGACAGGGATGAATATCCATGAAACAGGGACTTAGCCAGAGTGCATCAGGGGCATTGAGGGACACTTTTACAATGTTAGACCTATTTCTGTGAGACATTGACAGACTGAGAGGACATGAATTACAGTACATGGTTTGATGTTACAGGAGTGTACACCCTTACTTAGTGTTACTATGTCTTACGTGTAATCCACTATCTTTACTACAACAGCTGACCATTGTAGGAGGGCTTGACAGGGACAGAGCAGAGATGTCATTCAAAGCAGGGACAGTTGAGAGGCATGGCTGTAGGTGTTGGACAGCAGAGTATCACTGACATGTCAATATCATAGCTCTAATACAAGCCTACTATTGTAGTCTCTTTTCCCCATACCTCCATCCTCTCATCTACATCCCATTTTATGGGGAAATCTAGTACGTACCTGGTAGAGTGATGTTTCTGCAAATGCTTTGCACATATTCTGTCTGTGTGAGAAAAAAACACACAGAGACCTGTTTCCCATAAGCAGCAGCTTGCCTTTTGTAGATAATGCTCATTAACAGATAATTGCCTCTGCATCAATCTGTGGCACAGAACTGCTAATTGTATCCAGAACAGCTGAATTGCACTATCATTAGTCAATGACATGTCACCACAGTGCAATATATGAGGCCTTCATGTAGGCCTTGGCCCGTTTCTTAGTTTTTGAGATGGACATTACTGAGGTGTGGAGACTACAGCATCACAGAGGGTAAACACTAATACTGACTACTGTAGAGATGTATGAAGTATGTCCACATTTTGCCTCATATGTTTGGTCAGTAACCCATGACAGTGTGGTCATCTGGCAGTTCACTGGCCAATGTTGTGGGTTGTGGTCAGTAAGGAGAGAGCGAGAAATGTGAGTGTCACACTTCATATCCATCAGAATATGCATGCTAATGCAGTAGCTGCTATTCTATCAACTTAATATCTTTGTAGGGGCAAACTGTAAAACATGTCTCCATCTCTGGGCCTTTGCCTCCCTTTATGTATGGTTGTGTCCAGATCACTGGTTATAGGGGGTTGGGATGCATAGTCAGTCTGTAGCAGTTACCTTAACATGCAGCTGTGTATGCTCCAGGCTGCAGCTGTTGCTGCAGCCTAGGACACATAGGGGAGAGTGTAAACACTCTGGAGGCCAACAAACTGTATGTGTAACTGTGGCAGCAGTGGCAGCCCTGACATTACAGCAGAGCCCGGGTGAGGGTATCCTTTACAGTCCAATTGAAGCATGTGCATAAGGTACATAGGTTCATAGGCTCATAGGTTGGTACTAGGCTATCGGCCCTAGGGCCTATACAAGTCTAGCCATAACAATTCCCTGGATATTTCTTCCCACAATATTTACTTCCCTGGACCCCTGTCTAACAGGGTGACTGATGTGATCCCTGGGGTGAATTTCCTATCTCCCATCCAGTTGTCACGTTTTCTTTTGAAGTGGGCCAGAGGCACTCTGATTGACATGTATGGGCAGTCTGTTTGAGAGTCTGGGGAGTCTCTGGGTCCGGAACCTATCCCTCCAGCATGTTTTGTTCATTGTGATGACAAGGTTTAGATCCCTGGAGCATGTAACTCTGAGGGATTGAGATTTCTTTAAGTGGAGCATGTCCAAGAGTTCAGGGTTTGACATGACCTTGTATGTTAAGTAGAGATCGCGTCTGAGTAGACGATATGCCATGAAGTATAACTGGAGTTTTTTTAGATGGTCAGCATAGGGCATCTGCTTTAGGCCTGTGATTCTTTTAGTGAGGTATTTCTGCAGCCTTTCCAGCTGTTGCAGATATCTTGTGAGGTACATACCAAATAGGGCGCTGTACTCTATAATGGGTCTAATGAGGAATGAGTACAGTGGGAAAATGACCTCCTTTTTTTCTGGATGAAAAGCCCTTAGTGATGAGGTGTGCCACATAGAAGGATTTCCTGACTGTTGTGGTGATGTGGTTATCGAAGGTGCGACCACTGTCCACCTGTATCCCTATGTCTCTTATCACACTTTCGGTGTTTAGTGTACTGCCACCTATGTGCTAATTCACGAGTACATGTTTTTTTCCCAAAGGTGATAACTATATATTTCTTGGCATTGAGGTTGAGCCAATGCCTCTGGCTCCAAGCATCTGTTTCTGTAAGGCCCTTTTGTAGAATATCCACATCATTTGGGGATTCAGTAATGGCTCCCAGTTTGCAGTCATCTGCGAACTTTGTTAACCAGAGTCCCTTAATGTCGACCTGTACTTCAGAGAAGTAGATGCCAAACAAGAGCAGTCCCAGGACTGAACCCTGAGGTACTCCACCTGTCACTTGTCTGGAGCTGGATTTGGAGTCAGCTACTTTTACAATGTGGGTTCTGTCAATAAGCCAGCTGGCAACCCATCGAGTGACGTAGGGATTAATGCCCAGCTTAGTAAGTTTATCTATGATTCCAGAGTGGGGGGTGGTGTCAAAGGCCTTGGTGAGGTCCAAATAGGCTGTGTGGACCACCTTACCCTCATCCACAGCTCTGGAGACTGATTCAAAGAAGTCAGTTGGCTTCAGGAGACATGATTGGCCCTTCACATACCCAAACTGGGTGGGGTCCAGTGTTTGAAGGTTGCCAATGTCTTTGTTTACAAGTTCCATGATAATACATTCCATGTCCTTGCAGATCAGGCTTGTCAGACTGATAGGGCAGTAGTTCCCAGGATCAAAGGTGGATCCCCCCCTTATGAAGTGGGATAAGTGTAGCTGTGCGCCACTCAGTGGGCACAAAGCCTGCGATGAGACTATGATTAAACATGACACTTAGGTGAGGTGCCAGTTCATTTTGTAGTTCATGTAGTACACAGCCCGGGATGTCGTCTGGTTCCATAGATGCTGTACTCTAAGCTTTGGACAGTGTGGTTTTTACCTGTGTGGCTGTTATAACCAGAATTTGGCAATCTTTCAGTATTGAGATGCGCATTTAGGGGGTGAGAGGGGGGTGATGTTGGCACTGAATTGATCTTCTAGGATATTGGCAATATCCTTGGGATCAGTATATTTAATGCCATTCTGTTGTAGCTCAGACCAGATCTGAGCATTGCCATTTAGATTCCTGACATAGCTATAGAATGCCTTGTGGTTGTCTTTGGAATCTTTGGCAATTTTATTTTCATAACTAGCTTTGGAGGATTTTATGGGGGATCTCAGCTTCTTACTGAGGCTGGTAAGGGAGTTTTTTGCATCTTGGGATTTTCCTCTTTTCTGCAACAGTTTTTTTCTTCTGTTGTAAAGTTTGTTTATGGCAGGGGCCACCAGATTGGCTTCCTTTTTTGGGAAGACTGTCTTGGTTCTTTTTGGGATAGCATGATTCATGCATGAGTGGATGTGCTCGTACAGTGCCTTAGTGTAGGATTCAGCAGACAAACTTTCAGTTCCCTTCACATGGGTGTCATGAAGTTTGTGACATGACTTGAGTAGCATGAAGTTGGCTTTGGAGAAGTTGTTTACGGTTTCCTTACTGGGGGTGGGGGAGGGATGTGGATGTCAAGGGTGATTAGCTTATGGTCAGACCTGACCAACGAGGGGGTGGCCATAGGTATGGAGCATTGATTTCCCCATGTTGATAACGACCAGGTCTAGGATATTGAAGCCCCTGGTGAGACTATGGATTAGTTGATCCAGGGCATTGGAATTTATGAATTCCAAGAACCATTTGGCAAAGGTGTTGGTGCACAAGCAGTTTTCCCAGTTAATGGCAGGGTAGTTGAAATCACCCAGTATTAGGGTGTTTGGTTGCATCTTAATATTTTCCAGTATGTTTAGAAAGGTGTATTGAGAATCTTGGGGGCATAATGGGGGATCTGTAGCAAGCTACAATTTGGATTGCTGTCTTTCCTAGTGTTAGTTGCACCTGGAGAATTTCAGATGCATTGTGATGGGCAATTAGCCTGGTGGTGTGATTATCCTTGGTGAATATGGATACTCCTCCACCTTTAGTGTTTCGGTCCTGGTTTGGTGGCTGAAAAGTGTGGTGAGGGTTGTAGCCTGGTATTGCAGGGTACTCTCTGGAGCCCTGAACCAGGTCTCAGTTACTGCACAGATATCGATGTTCTCCATTTTTAGGAGTGCCTCGAGAAAGTGCATTTTGAGGTTTAGACTTCTAGCATTGAGTAGCATTACCTTCAGATTTTGCATGCTTGTACCTGTTACAGTGGTGGTTTTGTCCTTTGAACTTTGCTTAAAAAAGGCAATAGGGGTGGCAAGAGCTTTAGCCAGTAACCTGAATCCCAGGGGTGACAGATACTGGATCCCCTTTGAATGACACCAGACACATCTGTTATGCAATAGTGCCAATAGCAGAGTAGTAGGCGATATATCGTCAGGCTATATGAATATGTGCAGTGTGTCCCTACCTGCAGGCCTTTGACTTGCAAAACTGGGTTGCAGATAATTCAGTAGCAGTAACCTATGGGGATTAAAATTGCATGACTCTGTCATTACATGCTGTCTTCACACCAATGTAATTAAAGTGCAGCACATTGGATTCAAACCCAGGACTGTGTGAGGCAAAATGTACTGTAGAAAGGCATTTAACATGCTGAGCTACTGAGTCAGGGCTGTAGTAGGTGTATTTGCCAGATATACATGCAGACATACAGGCTGTGACACACATTTTCTGCATCCATCAGTATGTGCATGGCTTTCAAAGGAAGTTGTTCTGCACCAGGATCTCAGCTGAACATATGTACTGTGCCATTGATGCCTTAGCAGGTGTGTTTCAAGATGTTCCAGATAAAAGGGAACATTCACCTGCTATCCCAGGCCTCACATTCTGCCAGTATTATTTATTTGACTGTCTACTGCTGTATTTATGCATCAGAGTCCCAGGTACAATCCCATTTTCCCCCATTAGATTTAATTTCAGTCAGTGACAATCAGTATGTTTTACTAGAAACAGCTGCTTTAATTAAGATCTGTGTGGCGTAGTGGGTTAGTGCAGTAGGTTATAGCTGACAAGTGCCCAGTTCAAAATGTGGCAGAGCTGATTATTTTGTAAATGTGCCTAACACTGTGGGAAACACATAAGATCATTAAGGCACACTGAAGCTCATTTAAGTTATTTGCACAGTGTGGAGTATCATGCTGCATTGTGGTGCTTTGCTTAGTTCTATGCAAACCTGCTCTAAAAAAATTATAAAGAAAAGACAAAGTGGGGGTGATAGGAGAGTGGTGAAACTGGGCAAGTAGGGGAAAAACATAGTGAAAGGCAGGTAGGAATGTGCAGGAAGGGTGTAGAAAAGAACCATAGCTTTCCATTTCTTGTACAGCAACAGTTGTGCATTGTGACAGATTTTGTGGATGAATTTGGGCTCTCAAACCACAGAGAGAAGAGTGAGGACAACATAAATGTATTGTCAAGCCAATTGGATCAATTTAGTTGTTTCCAGTGGACACATGCATGAAATGAAGAGCTATGAATGGGGCAATATTTCTTTTTTGTGGGGCAAGTTTTCATTTTTTTTTAAATAAGGAGAAAGTGGAATGCTGGGGAAAGGATATAGGTATGTGTTGCGAGGTAAGAGGGGAATTAGAGGATGCAATTGCAGACAGACAAGACAGCAGACAGGGGCGGTGTGTGACACATGAGGGAGGTAAACACCTTGGATGGGGAGGCTGTTGTGGAATCTGAGATATATATGCCTCCAAACAGCAGCAGCATGACTGACATCCCCACCCATGGGCAGTCGACACTACTCCTTTACTGCCCCAAAGGTGGATATTTATTTATTTTTTTTTTATTTAACATTTGTTGACCGGGAATGTCCGACTAGGTTCCACAGAGCCTGTTTTCAGCGGAGGCCCGGGGAGAAATGCTCCAGATGCATGTCTTTGGAATGTGGGAGGAAACCGGAGTACCCGGAGGAAACCCACGCGAACACAGGGAGAACATGCAAACTCTGGATGCTGGATGCTGGGAGCCAGTGCCAGCCTGCCCCATCAGGTTGTTCAGTGGGCCCCTCAATCTGGTGCAGGGGACATTCATAGCTCCTATGAATGATCCTGTGTACTATGGTTGGTAGTTGATCTTGGGTGACTGCTGACCCTCCACTCGTTCCCTCAGGTGGTTCCACCCAAAGATGGTGCAGGGCCAGCAGTGTGGGCAGCACTGGCCTGGGTCCCAGATATGCCAGTACCTGGTGCCATGCCCGGCTGAGGTAGGGTAGGCGGAACAACAGGAACCAGCCTAACATGCCGTGCTGTGGTGATGGAGGTATAGCAATACATATAGGTTAGTTATGAACAAAACCATTGTTAATAATAACAGAATGCCAGATCATTGGAAATACCCCATTACATTTCACTGCATATTATGTGAAACACAACAATAAATAACAGAACAGTCAGTATATTAACAGCATAACAGTATCAGTTATGGCATAAGGCGAACAGAATAGGTAATTCAATAAGATGTGTTAATATGCAACCATTTTAATACATAACAATAATAAAACACATGACCCAAAATAAAGTTTAATGTAACAACCTATGTTAATAGTAAACCATAACCAATGAATAACAATAATAAATATATAAAGATAAGGGGTGGGGAGAGAGAGAAATACAGTCCATTATTACCATTATAGGCTATATAGTTGACAACAGTACTGCTATCTATTCTACAGTTCTGTCCTTTCTTTATGTGTAAAAGTGTCCTATAGCTGCTGTAGCACATATATACCTCTCAAGATATTTGCATGGGACAGTATGGGCCAAGCAGTAACAACTGCAGGTACACAACTACACAGAACAGTTGCACATCAAGTTTACCTAAATGACTACCAAGGTGTACTATGGACTGATGTAGTGATACTTTTCTATTTATATAATCATGTTGATGATAAATCTGTAACAGAGGGATTATGCATTTGTAATGACAGCGTGACACTTGAGAGACATGTATGTAACAGTACAGAGAGTAAAACCTATCATGCCTTGCTGAGCAGGCATGGGAATAGAACCCAAAAGTAATGACTGCAGAGGACATCTGCATCAAATGTATTAATTGACTGCAGCAACCTTTAACAGACACTTCAGGCATACAGCCATACCAAAGATTACACATTTTATTTATTTTATTTTATTATTATTATACTTATTTCCCTTATTTTATGCTGTATTTTCACATTCCTGGCAATGATTGTAACAGTCTGTGACATTTAAACACACAATTATTTACTCATAATATGGGCTACCTCATCCATTTACTTGAAGTTCCTGTGGAGAGAAAATCTGTAAACATTACTTGACTGATACTGTAATATTTAATGCTACATAGCTCTGGATTCGAACACTGGTCTCTGTGTGGCCAAATGCACTTCATACAAAGCATTTAGCAAACTGAGCTACTGAATCACTGCTGATTATTGACTGACTGATATTTGTCTAGAGCTCACCTGGAATTATAACATGGAAATAGTACAGTTTTATACTAGACTGCAGTGACAGTTGAACACACATGCATGAAATTCAAGCATGACAGAGATACTAGGTAACCTATACATCACTATATAGAATGCAGGTGTACACAATATATAGTTAGTGTGATGAAATAATTGTGAAGTCAACAAACAATATCTGATTATGGGTTATTATTTGCAGTCTACAACTATTATGCTGTTATAGGATCATAGGATCATAGATGGTTACTAGGCTAATGGCCCTGGGGCCCCTTACAAGCCTAGCAAAGAGTTTATCCCCAGAAAAGAAACCTCAGTCAGCACCTGTCACCCCAGTCAATGAGGGACAAAGATGGAACCCCTGGGACATATTTATGGTTTCCCATCCACTCATCAAGGTTGCATTTGAAGAGGGTCAGTGAGGTATTCTGTTTGACATATATGACATGTATGGGAAGTCTATTCCATAGACAGGGCAGCCTCTGTGAGACAAACTTCTCTCTCCAGCAGGTTTTGTTTTAGCCCTATCAAATGGATAATGTGCAAGAAGTTAGACTTACAGATATGGAGCATCTCTAGTAGGGCAGGGTCCAATATTGCCTTGTAGGTGAGATATAGATCACCTCTGAGCAATCTGTATGATACCGAGTAGAGTGATATGATTTAAACATATCCATGTAGGATAGTTGTTGGAGGCCATGGATTCTCTTTGTGAGGTATTTCTGTGGCCTTTCCAGTTGGTGCAGTTGTTTGGAGAGGTACATAACAAATGGGGCATTATACTCAATCATAGGTCTAATAAGTGAGGAGTACAGAGCGGTAATAACCTCCTTTTTTCTGGATGCAATCCCTTTACTTATGAGATGAACCAAGTAAAAGGCTTTTCTGATCACCGCTGCCACATGATGGTCAAATGTGAAATTGTTGTCAACCTGAGTACTCAGGTCTCTCACCACAGGTTGTGTGTTAGGGGGTTGCCATTGATGTGGTAATCAGTAGGGGCCATATTTTTGCTGAATGGTATGATAATACATTTATTTGAGTTTAACTTAAGGGCATGATTTTGGCACCAGTTATTTGTAGCTTTGAGACCCTCTTGCAGTGTGTTAAGTATGTTAACAACAACTGGGGAGTCAATGACAGCACCCAACTTACAGTCATCCGCAAACTTGGTCAGTCACAGGCCCTTTGTCTTTACCTGGACCTCTGAGAAGTATATGCCAAACAGTAGGGGTCTTAGGAAAGATCCCCGGAGAACACCACTAGTGACAGGTCTGCTGTCTACTGCTGCACAGTACCTCACAGCCTGAATGCATGTAGCTGACATGCACTGGTGAAAACAAGACAGTCCTGATGTACACAATTTACCTTGTTGTTATTGCTATTGGTTCATGTGTTGTTGTAGAACAAAAATAATAATATATAAAGCCGGCCAACACAGCTGTAAAATAAAAGATTTAATGTACAAAGTTAGTGCTTTCACAGCAAAACTACTGCTTCATCAGACTTAGAATAAAAACAGTAAAAAAAAAAAAACATTTTTATATAGATCACATGACATATTTAATTAGAAAGTTCAGTGGGTAATTTTGTCCCTTTCAAGACAGGTTTAATGGAAACATGCCCATTCAAGCCTGGGTGTTTGTCAGCATTTAAACTGACAATCCACCTTAGTTCTGCACATTCTGCCAAATTCACTAAATCACTAAACTGCAAACTTTCACATAGCACTTCCAGAACAGCAAAGTTAAATTTATGTTCACTTCCATTTTCAGTGACATGCTTGGCCAGTGCATTAGCTTATTTGCGTTTCTTGATATCTCCTGCATGTTCCAAAATTCTCTCCCTTAAACTATAGTTAGTTTTGCCAGTATAGTAACAGTACAGGTCATGCAGGTAGCACAATAAACCACATTCTCATTGTTGTAGCTTGCAAAACATTTCAGTTCTAACCTCCTATTCATAGATTTAAGGTAGAGAACAGTTGCATTACTAATAAAAACACAGGCAGAACAATGCCGGCAAGAGAAGGTACCTAATCTCTCAGTCCTGATGTGAGGTTTAATATGTTGATTTCTATCACATAGTTGACGTTTCAGGGAGAGATTGTCTTTATAAGAAAATTTAGGTACAGGACCAACTATATCAGCTACATCATTATCTATCAAGAGTACGGACCAATGTTTTTTTAAAATCATTATACAACTCACCAACATTACTGGAGTACATTAGAGGCATCCTAACTGTTTAGTTGTATTACTAATAAAAACACAGGCAGAACAATGCCGGCAAGAGAAGGTACCTAATCTCAGTCTTGATGTGAGGTTTGATATGTTGATTTCTATCACATAGTTGACGTTTCAGGGAGAGATTGTTTTTAAAAGAAAATTTAGGTACAGGACCAACTATATCAGCTACAGCATTATCTATCAAGAGTACGGACCAATGTTTTTTAAAAACATTACACAACTCACCAACATTACTGGAGTATGTTAGCGGCATCCTAACTGTTTGTATATTATTATTAGTTGTTTTTTTAGAACTAACATTTCGAGTAGAAAAATAAGGGCATGCAAGTGAATCTTTAAGGGTATAGACTTCATCCATAGATTTATATACTGTGTAGTCTCTATCAATAAAGTCACAAGCCATCTGACATAGTGCAGCATGGGCTGTGTCTTCCTTGTCATGCAGTCTCATAGTTCGTAAAAACTGACCTTTAAGCACATTTTTGGGTATGTGTCATGGATGTATGCTAGATTTATGTAATAAATTATTACATCTGCATGCTTTTTTATAAACAGCTGTACTAAAATTCTTAAGTTCATCCACACTAACACATACATCCAAAAAATTATTACTGGATTTGGAGTATTGGTAAGAAAATCTAAGAAATGTTGTGGTAGAGTGCAAATATTCAATGAACTGATTCAACGATTCAGCTGTCCCCCTCCATATAACAAAAATATCATCCACAAATCATTTGTAATAACATAAATTACTAGCAAAGGGATCACTGTTGTGCACAAATTCATGTTTCCAAAAAGCCAATACCATATTGGCATAAGAATTAGTACAGACAGTAACCATTGCCACTCCAAGTTTCTGCAAAAAGAACTTTCCATGAAAGATGAAAATATTATTTTCAAGTATGAGTTCCAACAAAGCACAAATCAAATATACTTTACTGTTATATATTCTATACCTAGGTCATTCGGTATAACTGTGAAAAGTGAAGCTATGTCTAGAGTCACTAAAAGCAGTCCAGATCTATCTACAAACATACTGCACCATGAGTATAAATCATTCAAAAATGTTTTAGTGTCCTTTAGCACACTGGATACAGTACCCAATAAAGGATGTAATCGTCCTTCCACAAAAATTGAGAGAGGTTCAGTAACCCAGCCCCTACTCGACACAATAGATCACATAGGTGGATTATCAATATTTTTGTGCACTTTAGGTAACCCATAAAGGAGTGGTACCAAAGGATGTTCCACACAAAACAACTCATATGTCTTAACCAATCACTCCAGTCATAAGCAGATCATATAACAAAAATTCAACTCTTTTTATGATGCCATCAACTTGAAACGGAATCAGTTTATAAGTCTCAGTATCTGATAACATCTCATTCATCTTGCCTAGATAGTCATCTCTGTCCATAACATCTGCAGGACATATTTCAATAGCAGTATTACTTCGAAGTTCCTTAAGTGCAGAGTGTTTGCCTGCTGTTAAATTATAAAATGATGCTTTACAGTCAGACATGGAATTCTCCCTAAATTCATGTTCACATAACCCAGTGAAGGCTTCAACCGCTGAATGTTTCTCAGGTGTGAAAGTATTGGGTTTCTGAAGTATGTTTGCACCATTACTTACATTATCTTTAATAGATACTTTAAACTAACATTACGTGCAAACATTTTTAGGTCAATAATTACATCAGATAAAACAGCTTTGTGGGCAGGTATAAAAGATAGCCCTTTATCTAAGAGTCTTATCTCATCTATACAGAGGATATATGATGAGATATTAAAAATTAAGTTACCACATTCCTGTTTTGCATTCTCCTGTTGTTGCATGATTTCGATCTCACTCACCCTCTCCTTTGTGGTCTGCTCCTCGATCTCCCTTTCTGAAAATCCTGCTGGATTGGAAGTGGTTCAGTGAGGGAGAAAACAGGGACTTTAGTTTCATCTGCTACAGTGTCTTTTTAGGCAAGGTCTCAAGAACACCATTTCCAATGTGAAAATATCACTCAGAAATAAATTAAAGGTTAGGCTGCTATCAGAAACTGAACTCTCTGGAAGCACTCCTCTCCCTGGAGGATAGTGACGTCCGTGCAGTCACAGAAACTTAGTTCAGGACTGCAGAGAGTACCCCGGCCTTTTCAAGGCTACACTGCCTTCCACACATTCACACCGCAAAATAAACATGTGAGAACCACAGGAGGAGGAGGAGTATCTATATTCATCAAAGATAAATACACCTATAGACTGGTTAGATAGGAAAAGTTCATGGAGTTGCTCCAAGTTCAACTAACTGTGGGTAAGACCAACCCTTCAAGTCATTGTTAGCTATAGGCCTCTTTCAATGAACCAAGATACCATGTTGCTTATTCTGATTTACTTGAGTCAATGAAATTACAACCAAACACTCTAGTCATGGGTGATTTTAACTATCCCAACATTGAATGGGAAACATATATGAGTACCAACATGCTCACACATAGGTTCCTGGACTTTGTTAACACTAATGGTCTGGAACAAATAGTATGCAACCCCTCAAAGGGCTCAAATATTCTCGACCTGGTCCTCACCAACATGGGTGACCATTGCACCACTACAAGTATAGGACCCTCACTGGTTAAATCTGATTACAAATCAGTCACATTTGAAGTAGCTATAACACGTGAACCCCTCTTAGGTAAAATCAGGCTAAAAAAAATCATCAGAGCTAATTATACCCTCCTAAGGGATGGCATAAATAATTTCAAAGCTCCTGTTCCCACAGATGGCATTGACAGCTATACTAAGGTATACACAAATGCCCTGTACAAACACTTACACAAATGTATTGACACAGCTGTACCTGATAGGATCAAAAGAAGATCCTCAAGAAAAAACAAGCCTCCCTGGTGGACATCTAGCATTAATAAGTTATACAACAAGAGGAAGAAGTTGCTATCTAAGAATAATAAAATGAGGTCCCACTGGAAGAACACCCTTCTCTGCTTGAACAAACAAATAAGACAACTTGTAAAATCCTCTAAGGGCAACTTAAAAAAATTTAGCTAACATAGCTAAGGATAACTGTAAGGCATTCTTCAGCTATATCCATAACCTAAAACGTAAGACCCAGATGTGCGCTGAACTAGCTGTGGATGGCATCACACACACTGATCCTAAGAAAATAGCTAACCTATTAGCTGATAGGTTTGGTGAAAATTTCACCCCCTGTTCCCTCCCAACATTCCACAAAGCATTGCCTCTACATCTCCCCCACCTTGCATCTCCAAAGAGCAAGTCAATAATGCTCTCTCTAAAGCCAAAAACATAGCCTCTATGGGAATGGATGCCATCCTAGGTTGCATTTTAAATGGTCTAAAACATGAATTAAAAACTCTGTTAGGAACTCCCTTCAACCACAGTCTGAGAACAGTTTTGTCCCTGCTGAATGGAAAACAGCAACCATCATCCCCCTTCATAACGGGGGTACAGCAAGAGATCCTGGAAACTACAGACCCATAACCTTAACCAACCTTATCTGTAAGGCCATGGAACGAATCATCATGGACCTTATAAATAAGGATATAGGTGATCTCCAAACCCTTGATCTGACACTTTTTGGTTTTGTCAAAGGCAGTCCATGCCAGTTGAATGTGGTGGACTTCTTTGAAAACGTCACCAGAGCCATAAATGAAGGCATGTCTATGCATACACCCTACCTTGACTTATCCAAGGCCTTTGACACAATCCCACATTCGGGCATCATTGATAAACTCTCCTAGTTGAATATCAAGCCTTATGTTGTCAGGTGGGTTGCTAACTGGCTCACCGACAGATCACACTCAATCAAAGTTGGGGACTTTACCTCAACCAGCAGACCTGCAACCAGTGGTGTTCCACAGGGGTCAGTGCTGGGCACCCTATTATTTTGAATATACTTCTCAGAAGTTCAAGCCAAAACAGAGTGACTGTGGCTGACTGACTTTGCTGACAACTGCAAATTAGGTGCAATCATTGAATGCTCAGACAATGTCAATATACTTCAAGAGGGACTTACACAAACCAGTGATTGTTGCCAAAGCCATGGATTCAAACTCGGTACTAAAAATGCATCATTATCCCCTTCGGTAAAAATGATATCCCTGCAGGCTACCATATAAATAATAATACCCTACTTAACAACTCAGTTGTGAGAGACTTGGGTATGCAAGTTGACTGTAGCCTATACTTTGATCACCATGTGTCTACTATGGTAAGGAAGACATTCTGTGTTGCACATCTCATTAGCAAAGCCATTGCCTCGAGTGAGAGAGATCATAACACACCTGTACTTGACCCTCATCAGGCAATTAATTGAGTACGATGATCCCTTTGGTATGTACCTTACCAGGCACCTGCAGTAACTTGGGAGACCTCAGAGATTTCTAACCAAGAAAATTCAGGGTCTCCAGCACATGTCATACATTGACAGACTGAAGTCACTGTACTCAGTAGCATACAGATTACTTAGAGGAGACTTGTGCCTGGCCTACACAGCAATCTGGTATCCAAATCTAATGGAAATGCTGCACATCCTCAAGTCAAATGGGACAAGGGTCACCTACTCCAGGGACCTTAACCTGGCCTGCGACATAAACAGAACCTGCTGGAGAGACAGATACATCTCTAAGAGGTTGCTACTCCTCTGGAATAGGCTACTGATACATTTCAAACAAAGCCCCCTCTATGACCCTGTTTTAGCATACCCTGGATGACTAGATGGGAAACCATAAATTCCTGTCAGAAATTTCACCTATGACTCTCCTAGATATGGGCAGTCATTGCTAGCTAAGCTCTCGAGTTTAAGCAAGATCCTTTATATTGGGTTTCTCTTATATCATATTGAGTAAACACAGCTAGGTTTATAAAGACCTTCAGGTAAATAGCTCAGTAACCACCTATGAACCTGTAAGCAATGTGCATGGACATGACAGGATGACCATTTCTTTTTGGATTATGACCTGCTTAATGGCTACGGCTTCTGCAGGTGACAGGACTCTTGGCTGGCCCTCTAGGATCATGGAAAACTATTATGAGGTTCTCCAGTATAAAGTGTTTGACACAGCCTTGCCAGGATGGTTACTGCCATGACTGGCATCAACCACTCCATTGAACAGTGCAGACACCACTACAGTGATCTGTGGAAGTGGCATTCTGACCTTGTACACTAAAAGGAAGAAGACAGAGAAAGTACCCTTGAGATTTATATAGTAAGCATGCAGTGCAGGGCACTTCTCTGCTATTTCAGATATAATTAGAAGGGCCTTTGAAGGACATTTAATTCACAATATTTATATTTCTTGTTAATTCATTCAGTCCTGAGCACCATGGGACTACTTAATTCCCTTGTTTCCTGAGGTTTTCTAAGACTGGAAACCACTTTTCTCCAAAATCTTCTACTGAAATACACATTATAAGATCTGCAATATATGATAAATGATGTGAGTTGCAAAAAAATGTAAAATATGAAATCTGTTCATAGGCAGTGGGTTAAACACTGGCATAGGTATGGAAACGTCTATCTGTAGATGCTTATTTTGTAGTTTTGATTTATGATTTACTACACTTACCAAGGGTATCAAGACTTAGAGATTTGGAATGCATGACTAGGCTTAAAAAGGCCCTTGTGGTTGTTAGCTTAGGAAACACCTATGAAAGAAGTAGTCAAGGATTCAGAAAGAACCCCACCACTAGAGATAAGTGCTGCAGCAAAAAGGATCTGTTTACATGATGTGAGAATCTGTGATTCAGAGTTATTTTAGTCATAATTTGGAAAGATATCATTATTGGCTAATTTGCTTGTATCTGAAAAGAACTTATCTACTGATCCGCACTTTCCTTTAGTATTTAAGACAGGTGACCCATTCACCACTCTGGCACAGGCATCCCCACTCATTCAGTCTCATACATACGTGTAGACATGCCCATGCAAATACGCACACACACACACACACACACACACACACACACACACACACACACACACACACACACACACACACACACACACACACACAAAACACCTCTTCACTGTCCATGAGTTGACAGAATGTCCCTGCTGTCTCTTATTATGTTTTGACTCTGCCTCATAAATCATGGACTCTTATAGTCAGTCAATAATACCAGGTATTAATCTCTGTCTCTGTCTGTCGCTTTCAGTGCCCAAGACACTAATCAAACTCAGGACATCTGAGCTGAAGTCAAGGCTCGCTGTCTCTTTATGCCATGGAACTGGAGGAACACAGAATTTCATATGTCAATAGGAAGCTTGCTCCAGAGCAATTGATTCTGCTGTGTGAGGAATCTATCCTTTCCTTTAGTTATATTAGTGTAGACTACACATTTACTACCTTGATATGTGACATTTTGAAACAGGGAGCATATTACCAGGCCTAAAATGGCCTTTAAGTGTTCATCATTGATAGCTTTGGTCAACCATGCATAATTTTCCTGTTATTAGGTAGATTTTTTTAATATTCAGGTGATAGCATGAATGCAGTTTACTACTTTAATAAAATTATGTTGTAGAGTTTATCACATTTGGGGAAATCACAGGTGTTAACCCAACGTAAGAGCAAAGGGAAAGCATCACCCTTGTGAAATCATCTTCAAGACTGTGGTAGGGAAGATTACCCTGGCAGAATTAGAATGTACAAGAAATAAGCAGTAGAAATCACATTTGTGGGCTATTTTTTACTATTGTTAGTTTTTTTTTTTTGAGGTAAATTAGGGTTATGTGAAAAAAAATCATTTTCTTTGCCTCCACTGCCAGCTGCCTGGTTGGCTAGACAACATGAAACAGAATGAGTGGTTAGGAAAACTGTACTACAACATGTGCCGGAAACTCTGAAATGAAGCCATCATGCTGATTTACTTTAATTGTTAAGTAAACAGCTTAGAGGAGAAACACTGAGGGTCAGAATGTAAAAGGCTAATTGGAAAACACAGATAATTCTGTGCCAGTTACAAGTCCAGGCTGAATTATGTATATTAAATGTATGTACATTTAAGGATTTTTATTTGTGTGACTCACCATGGAATTCACTGACAATACTCCAGTCTACTTATAATGAGTTTGAGGTCTATAACTTGACAACACAGGTGTATGCATTAATTTTAAGTAAACTGTGTCCTTGTCTAATGTTACTAGTAGTATGATCAAAGTTTATGCTCCAAAACTTATGCCTAGATGTCAGAATGTAAGCACAAAGTTTTCCAGCTTAACTTGAACTGACATACCAATAACTGTTTATGTGTTGCATTTATTATGAAACAGGCTGAATGCTGGCATATAAGATTTCATTAATGTAACAGTCTGCTACACTTTATTCTCTCTGGTTTATTAAAGCTTTGTTTTAAAAAATATAATGCAAATAAAGTAACCTATATGTGAAGATGTGATAAATAGGACAAAAGTATAAAATACCTGATATGGTGAGGACATGCCCGGGCATGGGTATGGTGAGGAAGCTCTAAGTGCATTTTATTCTCCTGAAGTACTGCACAGTAGAATTTTGTTTTCACTTGTACTGTGAACTGGAGGGCTATACTTGACCAACAGAATGAACTCTGGCTATAAATTGACATTTTAGTTATATTTGTGATTATTTGTTTAACTCGAGCTGGGCCGGGTTGGCAGTGTGTTAAAGATTGAGGTAACCATGCACAAAGTATCAGTGGACATCACATCAATAACAAATACCTTGGAAACCCTAACTTTACTGATGAAACATACAGCAGCAGTCGTTTCCTTGATTAAATCTTTAATTGATAAACATGATGAGAAGCTGGAGCTTTTGAATGGGATATTACTGCATCAGCTGCAGGAATTGAGAAAGTGCTTTGAAAGTATCACAGTGTTACCAAGGAGGTGACAGGCTTTAGGGTATATGCTTGCAGCTTTAACCTGATCTGGAAAACCACTATGGATATAATAATCTGCAAGTGATTGGCCTTCCTAAATGGGTATTAGGTATGGATATGTAATCCTTCATTAGGAAGAAATTGTGTAAGTTTTTAAATATTGATTTCCCCCTATAATTCAGCCAGCACATAGAGTGATGGCCCAAAACATGTTATTTTTTGCTGCTTGGATTATAATAATAGGGAAAACATCCAGAAATCAGGTATGGATTCAAGTGTCCATCTGAATATCCACCCTGTGTAGATTGTCCCTGACTACAGTATAGCTTTCTTTACTAAAAAGAAAGCTATGGTGCCATTTTTGAGATGGGGAAGAACACTGAATTTCATGGTATCACTATGATATCAAGCTACATTGCTTTTAATTAAATGGTCACATCAAGTTTCCTTTCAATTCCCAAATGACATAGAAGTTTTCTATGGGACGGGCAGACTAGTCATAAAGCCACTTATGCAGAGAGAGCTAGAATGGGTTCTCTGGAGAACAAAAAAAGAGATAGACAGACAGTTGTCCATCTTCCCCTCTAAATCTCCACAAAAGAAAAAGGGTAAAATGTCATCACAATTTTCTTTAAAGCCCACCGACCAGGGGGGATTTCAACATAGATTATTTGAAAATGAGTTTCTTAATCTTAAATCTCCTCTGGCAGCTGAACTAAGTGCATCTCTGGGAAAGGTTCATTGTAAAGCAGCAAGGAGAATTTTCATGAGGATGATAGTGCAGAGGGCATTCAGGAGATAGAGGACTCCTGACTTTCTTCCAGTGACTTAATTGGCTGCAGTGTCTTACTTAGGTTTGGCATGTTCTGATCATATACAATATGGGACTTATAGATTTATAATGCCCTGTTCTCTTTATTATTAATTTAAAGAAACATGATGTTTAATAAGCATATGAAGACTGAGTGATAGAAATGTTATTGTTATGCTTCATTTTATTTGGACATATATTAGCTTTAACTATTATATTTCTTGTTGGATAGTTTGAGAAAGTTGGTTATTCTTTAGTATGGAGTTTGGTGCAGAGGAACCTCAGCAGGAGAGCTCTTGCTGACATGTGTCTTGTATTAGTGAATATCAGCTTTAATTCTGTATAGCAGAATTAATTTGGGGATATTCAGTTAGGGCAAGTAGAAGCTCTGTTATTTTGTTCTTGTTTTATTTTACATGGGGTAGTAACAATTGTCTTGTGTGGGTTTGGTGGGGAATGACCACAGGTCAATATACTGTATATTTTGATCTAGTGAGAGATGGGACATGGAATGGGACATGGAATGTGAAAGTTTTGGATGGCCGGGCTGAAGATAAGGTAGTGGTGTCCCTTTTGAGCAGAAAGTGTATTTAGATAACTTGTTTGCAAAAAATGAAATTAAAATCTTCTACATCACATTTAAATCAATGGTTGAAGGGAAAGATATTGTATAACTGTGCTAAATCAGCAAAAAGGGGGTAGCATTACTAATACATGCCTCACTGGGATGGAAGATAGTTTTTCTGCAGTGTCCATGTAGGTAGATATATATATATATATATAATAGCATACTCACTAATTTGGATAAGTTGACAGTAGTTAACTGTCATGGGCCTAATCAAGGCCAGACAGATGCATGGGAGTCAATGGTATCTCAGCTTAGATATTTTGTTCATGAAGGATATTGCTTGTTAATAGGGATGGAGTTTAATGGAGTCTTGGATATATGGCTGGATAGACTACCTAAATAGATGATAGGGTATCCTTGTAAGGCTAACTCCCTGAAGGCATCGACGAAGATACTTATTCCGGTGAAGTCATGGAGATGTCTACATATAGATTTGTGTGATTACACCTTTCATGAAGTCAAGGAAGGAGTAGCTAGCAGATTGGATTTTATTTTAATATCAAAAGGGTTAACCTCATAATTATGCAATATGGACATCCATTAGGCTTCTCTTTCAGACCATTCTTTGGCTATGGTAGAGTTGTGTTTGAGTAAAGAATTTAAGCCTGTCTATTCTTGGAAGTTTGACCCTATCTATCTGAGAAAGGAAGGTAAGAGGAAACATATTAAAGAGTGAGCTACACCATTTTGGAACATACAGGAGGACAAAGGAATGAACACAGAGGATAAATATCTGTTGTTCAATACCTCTCTGAAAAATTTGTGTCAAATCATTAATACACTACATATGTTGTAAAAGAAGATATTAGAGGAGAGCTATGAAGAACAAGTGAAATCCCTGGCAAACCAGTATAGTAAATCACAGAGGAAGGAAAAGTAGGTCCTATAACAGATACAGACCCTAATGAGGAGCTTGAAAGAAATATTGCTGGCAAGTGTCTCCTTGGACCTTTCAACTACTGGAATATCCTTGCTGGCAAGGATTCAGAAAAAAGGGACAAGTATAGATCATTCTTCTGCACTAAAGGGCTTATGCCCCTTAAGATTCTAGGTAGATGATCTAGGGAGAGAGCAAATGACTTACTAGAGTTAGATCATCTAGATGAAAGTGAAGAAAGTGGTGTTATTATTATGAAGAGAAGTAGGATTAATAGTTTGCTGCATCAAGAGTGTAGTCAGGTGAATATACCAATGGGCTCCTTGTTTTTGTCTTGATTTTAAAAGACATTCCACAGATGATAAAGGACAGATGGTGAGAGACATTACAGGGGAAGAAATCATTGCTGCAATTTGAGAGCTTGTGGCAGGAAAGGCTCCTGAACTTTATGGGCTTACTCTAGACTGTTTAAGAGTATACAGATGTGTTGTTGGGGCCTCTCAGACAGTATTTTCTATGACAGGCTAACCATGTGAAGGTGATTTTTCTCTTGAAACTGTTCAAAAATAGCTATTTTTCAACTATTTATTAGGTCCATAATTTTTGCTTCTGGT